>NW_015090830.1:14935947-14983669 GCF_001431845.1 Calidris pugnax | reverse complement strand
CTGTTTGCCTTTACTCTTCATTGTCTGTCATCGTCCTTTTTTCTCCCTTTTAATCGGAAGGAGGACAGCGTGTTTTCCTGTTTCTCTGAGTACTTCTCCTCTCCAGCTACTTGTGTGTTTCATTCCATCTTTGTCCTCTTATTTTCTATGCTCCCTTTGAAGCGGGAGGGTCTGTTCCTGCGCTGTGCCGTGCTGCGAGGACTACTCCAGGCGGCTTGCTGCAGGCTCAGTGTTACAGCTGTGGAGATCATAGATTTCTGGTCTTTTGTCTTTTTTTTTTCTTTTTTTTTTTTTTTTTTTTTTTTTTTTTTTTAATATTTATTCCCCTAATTTAAAGCAAAAAATTAATCGCCGGCCCGTTACCTGCCCCCGAGGTGGAGGCGCGCACCAGCCCCCGGTGCTGCCCGTTCCCTCTATCCTGGGGAGGGTCGCGGGGATGGGTGGGGGGATCCACTTTCTACTCTAAGGGGGGACAGGACTTTTTGGGGGTCTTTGCGTGGGCATCAGTGGACCACGCGCAGGGCACCCGTGGTCCCGGCTGCCCCCCAGGCACATCGTGCCCAGGGGAGAAGGTGAGGTACTGGGTTTGGTGTCTGGGGGGGATGCTGCTGCCTGAGGAGGGGTGTAAGGGGTGCCCATCTGCCCACGGGCAGCTACCCCAGCGGTGTGCACCTGTCTGACAAGGGGCTCTGAAACCCTGTGTGGGTGAGGAATCACTTCATCACTTACCACAATTCAATGTAATGAGGGGGAAAAAGCCACCCAACCTAAGTTCGGGGCATTCAAGCATTTTTTTAGGTTGGGGAGACAAACCTGACACTGGGTCCCCATCACTTGTGTCAGTGTCCTCACCTTAGGACCTTGGCAGCGGGTGTCCATCACTGCGGAGCCGCACCACTCCTAGTGTGTGTGGGCACCTCTGTGTGTGGCTAGGGATCTGTGGGGCTGGCAAGCTCCCACGTCTTTGGGAACAGTGCCCTTGTGCCAGGCTCTGTAGGTTGCTGTCTTGTCACTTCTGAGTATTTGCAATGTGTAAATCTGAATGTTACTCTCTGTGCGTGCTGGGAGCAGTTGGAGGGGGAGATATGTATAGGACATCATGTGTTCAAACGTGTCTTGCCTAAGTGAGTCTGTGAAAACTACTTTGGCGTTATAGTTAGATGCTGTGTAAATCATAACTGCGTGTGAAGCCCTCCAAATTGTGTGCATGTGTCTAACGTTACATATGTGCACTCTCATGTGCAAATACATTTTTATGCAATTTTTTTCTTTAAAAAGTAAAAAGCCAGTTGAACTCGGAGCAGGACAAGGGCTTTGTGCCTTGAGTCCCTTGCAGTGAAAATTTCAACAGCCCATGTGTGTTCATGCAAAGCAGCGTCGGGACAGGGGGGAAGTCTGTCAAAGTCTGCAGCACGAGCCGTGCCTGGGGAGGGCTGTGGGGGGCTGTGCCTGTTTTCCTGAGGCTCTGTACCATGTTTCCTGGGCTCCCCGGGGCCCCCCTTGTATGCCGTAGCTGACGTTGGGTATGATATCTGTGCGCTGGGGACCGCTGGTGTGGCTCTTCATGGGAACTTCAGCCGGTGCCTGACCTGTGGGTTTTCCTCTCCCCCCATCCTGCTCCTGTCCCCCTCCTCTGCAGCCCCCCAGAGAGCCGGTGGTTGGGTGTGTGTGGAGAAGTGGGCTCAGTGAGGCACCCCGAAACCCCCCCACCTGACTCCCATCACGAGTGGCATGAACTTGGAGCCAGGCGACTGCGGGATGAACTCGGTGAGCTGTGGCAACGGGAAACTCCGCCAGTGGCTGATCGACCAGATAGACAGTGGCAAGTACCCGGGGCTGGTGTGGGAGAACGACGAGAAGAGCATCTTCCGCATCCCTTGGAAGCACGCCGGCAAGCAGGACTACAACCGTGAGGAGGATGCTGCCCTCTTCAAGGTAGGGCTCAGCCCAGGGTTGGGGTTGTGGGACACAGCCAGGGCAGGAGGGATGCCCGGAGGCTTTGCAGTGGCCCCTTGCCATCCTGACCTCGCCACCTGCCTCTGCAGGATGGCTCTGCTGGGTACCTGCTGCCACCAGCTGCCTGCCTGGTGGCCCTGGCTCTGCCCCGGATGGGGGGGATGGATGGATGGATGAGACAGCCTGCCCTTTCGCACTTCTCTCTGTGGAGCTAAATGCTTGTGGGACTGCAGCATGTCTGTTTCCACATTCGTCTTGGATCATTTTCTCCCTTTCCTTGTGCCTGATAAACTCTGTTCCCTACCTTGCCGTGCTGCTTTTTTTCTCAGCCTAAACCTGTAGGAAGTAAATTCATGCACATATGAGCACACACATATATGCTGTTTCATGCATTGTGGACTTGTACCTTGTAGTTGATTCTTTTCCTTTTTTTTTTTTCTTTCTTTCTTTCTTTTTTTTTTTTTTTCCCCCTTGTTCTTTTGATTATCTGAAACGTTTCCAGGCCTGGGCTCTTTTTAAAGGAAAGTTCAGAGAGGGCATTGATAAACCAGATCCCCCTACCTGGAAGACAAGATTAAGGTGTGCTTTGAACAAGAGCAATGACTTTGAAGAACTGGTGGAGAGAAGCCAGCTGGACATCTCAGATCCCTATAAAGTGTACAGAATAGTGCCAGAAGGAGCTAAAAAAGGTAAAGCATCTCAAATTCCCTGTGTAAGAGCGTGTCGATGTGTCTCATTGTAGGCATACGAGGGCTGAAGCGTGCTTGTCTGGAATGGCCGTGCGGTCTTTTTAAGTCTTTTAGGGAGCCAAAAGGCAGGGCTCAAGTGCAGCTCCTTCTGATGACTTGAGAGGCTGCTTCTGCAGGAGACCAGCTGGGGTTTGAGTTGGAGCAGTGAAAAGGAGCCCTTGCAGGAGATGCAAACAGGCGCCCTGCACAGCGCTGGAGGAACTGCTCTTTTAGCTGGAGCCTCCCTTGCCAGTTCTGTGTAGCGAGAGCCAAGCAAGCGACTCGAGGGACAGGCAAAAATAAAATAAAATAATAAATTGCTTGCTGGAGATAGGTTTTTGAATACAGGGAGGAGCAGAAGTGTTTTGAGCCGGACGGTAGGTAACTGCTGCAGGGGGAAGAGTCAGGAGAGAGGGATGCCCAGCCTGCAGCCTCCTGGGCAGAGGCTTGGGGCAGTGCCTGCTCTCCAAGAAGCCCCTGGTGCCAGGCAGGGCTTGTGGGAGGCAAAGGCTTGGCAGGGCCCGGGGAGGGCATCGCGGCACATGGGGTACAGCTGGGCAGCACTTTGCTGTGGGGCACCGGGGAGCCCAGCAGGACAGGCTGCCCCCTGGAGCTGCCTTAAAGGAGAGCTGGGAATCCTGTCCCAAAGCAGTGCTGGAGGGCATTTTAGCCCTCTGCGTGTTCAAAAGCAGGTTGCACAGATTTGTCTTCAGTGTGCCAATTTCAGATTTCCTTAAGATGTGGTTGACGTCATTTATTTTCGTCCCTCTGGTGAACACAGGTGCAAAACAGATCAGCTTGGAGGAACAACCGTTAATGATGAACCATCCCTTTCCCATAACGTCTCCTTACACTTCACTACCATCTCAGGTACGACATCAGTCATGCACTTTGCTTGGTGCTTGTACCTTGAGCAGCGTCATTTCTGTGCCCCGTGCTATGTCTGTCTTTGCTGGCGTGGCTCTCTAGTTCTCTCTGGGAAGAAACTTTATTATGAAAACTGAGAAATTGAGAAGCAACTTTTCTAATGTCATATGAGGCCACAGGGCAGTTGATTTCCCTTGGTGTTGTTTATCCCAGAGTAATAGCTCTTTTCTGTCGGGCCATAGATACTAGGGCGCTGCCATTCTGTTGATGCCAGACTGTAAGCACCCAATGAAGCTTTGCTCTTCCAAGCAGACATTTACCAGCGCTGCTTTGACTGCCTTTTGTTATTCCACCCTGCTTGTTATTTACACCAGTGGTGAGAAGTTCATTTGAAAGCCTCATTGGTGGTGGTGGCGAAGTGCCATTTGTGTGGCCTGGGCAATGCTGAGACCTCCGCGGGCTTTTGGCAGATGAAATCAAGGAGCTGCAATGCAAAAGCTGGTGCAATGCGGAGCGTTAGTTTTGACAGCTGTCGAGTAAAAGAATAATCTCGTTGAACTGTGAATAGGTACCAAACTACATGGTGCCCCACGAACGGAACTGGAGGGATTTTGCCCCGGAGCAGCCGCATCCTGACATCCCCTACCAGTGTGCCAGCGTCCCCTTCGCAGCTCGCAGCCACCACTGGCAAGGGCCTGGCTGTGAAAACGGTAAGATGCTCCCGTTCAGGGTTGCTGGCTGAGGTTGGTCACCTAGGAAGGCTGCAGATTTCAGGTTTTTTGATTCGTGTTTTTTGTTGGCATTAGCAGGAGAGGGTGGAGAGGAGTGCTGGGCTCCCTTCAGAGAAAGCCACCAGGCCCGTGGCAAGAGCCTTTGTCCTGGCTCTTGCTTTCACTGCCAGCATACGTGCGGTGCGTGGGCTACAGTCCTCTGAGCTGGTAAAAGTTAGCCCCCAAAAGTCCTCAGCTGTCTCAAAAGCCCTGAGCAATAAGAAGCCAACCAAAACCCCCTCAACACGCCTCAAATGGGAACATGTATTCTTTAGCTTTGCTTTCTGATTTTTGGACCTTTTGAGGCACACATCAGTGAGGTTTTTCCCTCCAGCCTTGTGGATTAGAATGGCATTATTCTCCTGAGAGGAAAGCTGAAGTTATTACTTTATTTTAGTGCTGTGGCAATGGGACAACTTGTCATGGATTGAGTCTCTCTTGGGGCTGGTACAGCAGAAACAGAATAAAGGGACGTTCCCTTCCCCGAAGATCTCCCAGTACCCGAGCCTAACAGAATCATGGCTTTCCAAGCTCTGCATCCTTAGGAAAAAGCCTGAATTGTGAAAATTGGCAACAGTGAAGCCTGCAGGGGATAAAACATAAGAGAAAGGGAACCGTGTGCCATAGACCCTTGCAGGATAACTCACCTGAGGATTCAGGCATTTGCTTTGTGAGGAGAAGCAGCTGGTTCCAAAGGGCAGAAAAGACAGGAAGCAAGGGAGGACGTCTTGGAGCAGATATTACATTTTCAGAGGACACTTCTCTAGAGGTTTTGGTGCAGAGAAATAAACTTTTGTTTCTTTGGGTCTGCTAAAAAGTAAATGCTCAGTGCACTGCAACTTCTGCTGGTAAAATCCTTTGCTTTTGGTTGAGCTAATAAAAAATCGAAGTAGCAGGCTAAATTAATTGTCCTGAAGTACATCCCTCTGCTGTAGTTAAACACACCTTCGGACACTTTGGTGAATTTGGAGGCAGTTGCTAGTGGTGGGTGTTGGGTTTCCCATTGGGCTCTAAGACTTCTCCAAGAGATGTGAGTGTTTTGTATCCTCATTACTCCATCTCCTGATCGTGGTGGGTTCTGCCATTGGGGAAGATAGTGTGTGCTTGTCTGCAAGTCACTTGCAGACAGCTTCAAGAGACTTTCATTGACATTAAGAAACAGAAGAAAACATCAATTGCCCGCGTTATAATCCACTTACTGGTAGGCATCTCTTGGAACAGTCTAATAATACTCCTGGTAATAAAACCCTAGTAAGCTCCTGCTGCACAATGTTCTTTGCTTGCTTTTTAAACAGTGTTAATTCCAGCTGTACTGTTATACCTGTCCTTAGTAACATTCCTTATACTGAATGGATTATTTTATCCAGCTGACTTTTAAGAGCACTATAGTCTAGTTACAAATGTAAATTATTTCTGCAATAGAATAACACGTTCAGCAAGGAGAAAGCACTAGGGGGAATACTGAAATGCCAAGGGAGTATTTCATGCAGACACAAATGAAAATACAGCCCAAATAACATCTGGAGAGATTGGTAAAGTTAGCATACCTGGAAAAATTGGGAAATGAGACCTTTTTAAGAAGAAGGGGGGGAAGGGAGAGAGTTCCTGGTGGGGCCCAGAAAAACTTGCTTTTGCATTGCTGTGATCTATGCTCGAGCTTTTCTTCTAGGATTTAGATAGCTGTCACTGACTTTTGTTTGTGAAAACAGGTTGTCAGGTGACAGGAACGTTTTATGCTTGTGCCCCTCCTGAGTCCCAGACTCCTGGCATCCCGATTGAGCCAAGCATAAGGTCTGGTGAAGCCCTCGCCCTGTCAGGTAAGGTCCATAACCCCCTGGGCTTTTGGGGGAGCTTGGCAAGAGACTCCCACCTCTGACTTGCCCTGGCACTGTCTCTCCTTTCTGATGTAAAGAAAAAAGAAGCAAAAAAAGAAACCGCTTTAATGAATGAGGTCGGTGTATGGGCTTAAGCCTCTGTTTTCCAAGATACTTAAGCACTTGTAGCCCCAGCTCCATGGGATGGATGTGGTTAAAGTTAATGAAAGTGCTTCGCTGGCTCACAGTGTCAGTGCTGGGTTGCTTCGCTGAGTGGCCAAATCAGGCCTTCCAAAGGGAGGTGGGAAATTTTGGGGTTGTCAGTGACTTTTAGCTCAGTTTTTCATTTCGGAGGAGCCCCCACCAAAACTGCTCCTGCTGGTGCCATCTGGCTTTGTTCTGCTTCGTTGTTCCTGGTGAAAAAAAGGCATTCGGGAAAGAAAAGGGAAGTTATTTCAGCCAGGTTTGCACACATCTGGATGCTAGGGGGCTTTCTGAATGACTCTGGGAAAAGGTGTGGGAATGTGCTTTTCTCAGAAATAATGGATAAACCTGTAACGTGACACTCAGCAGGTTTCTCGAGCGGGATTATTCTCCTCAGTCAGGGTCTGTATGTATGTATATATGTGTGCGTGTGTTTGTATATATATATGTAAAAAAAAATATGTTATATGCACACACCACGCATGTATCTTTTACATACATATGTATGTATTTTTTTACATACACTCATCTATATGCATTCAGTGCTGTGTGAGTTCTTAGGGGTCAGCCGAGTTGCTCGAATGGCCATTTGAAAGTAAGGTGGGGTAAGGTTGGAGCCAACAGTCGCTTCTCTTCAGGCAGCCAAGTGCAAACTTGCAGGGCCCTTGTGCAGAAGCCTCTTTTATGCAAAATCTGGGGAGAAACACAGCTACTTCCTGATTAAATCTGAGGAAGTGTACTGAGCTGGTGGGTTTAATTGTGATGTGAACTTGGAAAATGTGACGAACAACAACTTTCTGTGTGCAGACTTTTCCTTTTAATCACAAGTGTGAAGTTTGAGGGATATTAGTTCCTACCAAATTCCCACATCAGTAGCCCTTACAATAAAATGAGAGCACATTAATGCTACTGTGCCCCAAAAGTTTTAGTATTTCTATTCTTTAGATTATTTTTTCTAATGTGAGCCTGTCTTCCAGGTTGTGGTGATAACCAGGCTCAGAAATCTCATGCAAACTTGTCTCTTGGCCTTAGTACAGATCTGAAATGTAAGTTATTCATACTGATGTATCACAGTGATTTTTTTTTTTTTTTTCTCTCCTTGTAGATTGTCGGCTCCACATCTGTTTATATTACCGTGAAATACTAGTAAAGGAGGTGACAACTTCTAGTCCTGAAGGTTGTAGGATATCCCATGGCCAAAGTTATGAGGTCAGCAGCTTGGAGCAAGTTATCTTCCCTTACCCGGAGGATAATGGCCAGAGGAAGAACATAGAAAAACTACTGAACCACCTGGAACGAGGAGTAATACTGTGGATGGCACCTGATGGCCTCTACGCTAAGAGACTTTGCCAAAGCAGGATCTACTGGGACGGGCCTCTGGCGCTCTGCAGTGACCGACCCAACAAGCTGGAGCGGGACCAAACATGCAAGCTCTTTGATACTCAGCAGTTCTTAGCAGGTAATTCCCACTATGGCTTTGGTATCGTTTACGGAGATGTCACACAGTCACTCTCCACATCAGTTTTGTGGGAGTGCTCTTTTCACGTTACCTTTTGAGTTACAATAAGAATTACCTCTCACGTCTTTTTCTGAGCAAGCACGGTCAAGGGGTGGTTGACTCCTGAATAATCCTGTCAAATTCTGTGCTCCATGCACTTGCCATGTCCCTGCATAAACCAGCAGGAGTGAACTGATGCTTGGCTGGTGACACCCCAAACCTCACATCTCTTTAAGTGTAACAAGATAGTTTTCCCAAGTGTTGAGTGACAGAGGAGTGGATCCTGATCTTGGATCTGCTAGCGTAAGTCCCGGGCAGGTCTGTGGTCTCACTTGGGCTGCTCTCAACCTGACACAGAGCGAGCTTGAGATCTTGCTCAGAGTATACAAATAGCAGCATGAATTTCAGTAGAAATCCATCTTTTCAGTCTGTACTAGTGTTTAAAAGATATCTGGGGGGGTGAAAAGGATTTCACAAACTCTAGAGTTTCCAGATGGCTCTAAGCATGGAGGTGCGTTACCTCTCCAGAGCAATGTGAGAATGTCTCATTTTGCACAGGGCAGTTTGGAGCATCTGAGTACAGAGAGGGCAAGGGCATGCTTCAGGATGGTGCCTTCTCCTTCCAGCCTGTGGAGAGAAGAGGCAAAGCCTCAACCCCGCTTCACATCACTTCTGAGCAGTTAGAGGATGAAAAGCTGTCTGCCCAGAGAAAGTGGTGGGAGCTGGTCATAATCACAGAGGACAACTTAGGCAGTGGGAATACGTTGTCCCCTTTTTTGAGATGTGTGGCATTGCTACAGGTGAACTGAGTGCCTATGGTTTGGTGTGTTTTCCCATTAGAACAGGGCATCAGCACTGGCTTGAGTCTCTTAGGAGAATAATGCCTTGCAAAATTAAAAAAAAAAACCAACAACCCAAACACTAAACCCAAACCAACAGCTTTAGCTACTTTATATTGCAAGGTTGATGCACCATCCTAGCAAAATGGTCAAGCAAGAAATGCGTTTAAAGGGAGAAATCTCATATGGATGTGAAAATTGACAGTTAGAAAGGGGAATTTGAGGTCAGGGTATTGGCTTGGGCTTCAATCACATGCTAATTTAAAGATGTATAATTCTGCCTCTGATGATGGTTTTGGAAATCCCTTTCCCTTTTCTCAGGTGGTTTTTTAGATGTAGTCTGGGTTCTTCCAAACGGTTGACAGGACATCTCTTTTTAGACACTTAACCCCAAAGATAAGCTCAAGCAATAGTTATTTTTTCCCCCTCCTAAATTACTTATGCACCAATGCCTGTGCAAACCCAAGCATGTGGTTGAAGTCATAGTCTGTGGTGTGTGAAAAGTGAGTTTTTGCATGTGTTGCTGCTCTGCTGGGTTTGTGAGTGACTTGCCATGGGTGTATCACATCTGCATGTTAACTGAATGTACCAAAATCCCAGACTGCAGGCAAGCTTGGGGACTCCCCCCTTAGGAAACCAGGGCTTCCTTGGGAAGAGAAGGGGGAGACCTCTGCCAGGAAATGAAATACTGAACAGCAGAGAAAGGGGCAGAAGCAGAACTAGTGTGGACCACAGCTAGTAGGACCCTGTTGAGGAGCTGGACCCTGCAATGCAAACTGCAGCAGAACATTGAGGCCCATGTTGAGCAGCCTGTGCTGTTGAGAAGGCTGAAATGGCAATAAATCAGAAACCAGGTGGATGGTCTATGGGGAGTACTGCATAATAAATGCAGTAAATTGGGCTGGGTGGAGAATAGGAGGATAGAGGAAGAGAATTTGGGAGCATGAGGGCGGCAGCCAGAAGAGGGTTGGCTTGGGAGAAGGAAGGTGGCTGGAGCCGGAGTAGCAGAAGATGGGGAAGGTTTGGGGAGGCTCATGGGGAGCCCTGAGGTGCAGGAGGAAGCACTTGGGCCTGGAAAGGGAGATGGAGCGAGTGGAGGGTTTCAGAGAAGTATGAAGCTGACCTCAAGCCCCAGTTATCCTGCTGGGGGGAAAGAAAGGGCTTTCTTCTCCATGTCCATGCCGTGGGCTACTGTGTGGTGCTCCCACAGGTATTCAGGATTTGGAGAATTGCTGAGGTCAAGTAGAACTGTGGGGAAAGAAGAACGGGGCAGAAGTTCCCCATGAGCAGCATGACATTGGACTGGCCTTCGGTGGATCGTCCTTCCCTGTGCTCTGGCAGCACAGAGGGAAGCACAGAGGGTCCTATGGAAAATCTCTCTTCGCTCTTGGCATACCCCGAAAAAGTTCACAATGCTTTTAGGGGATTTTGGGGGAGACTCTGGGGAGAACTATTCTTTATTTTTTAAGTGAGTGGCCCATTGTTTTGCCCTTATTACTGACCCTCCCAGTAAGACCAGTAGTCCCAAGCCAGGGCTGGGACACTTGTGGTGGCTGCTGCATTCATGCCTTGGTCTAAAAAGAAGCCTGCAGTTGGAATAGAAATGTCAGTGCTATATTTTGGGGAAAGGTGCATTTGTCATGTCAAGTTTTAATATTAATGTCAACTTTTTCCAGAAAGCATGAACAAGGTTATAAATTAAAATGAAATCTTTACCAATCAACTACGTAGTAAACAGTTTAACAAGGTTATTGTGCTAGGTGGAGTTTTCTCTTTTCTGGAAGGAAATGCAGTGTCTAAAACACAATATAGTGATTTTGGGCCGAGTGGAAGTCTCTTCTAGAGGTCTCCCCTGCTGTCTTTCATGGGGGATGCTTTGACTACTGGAATAATTACATAATTTGACCTTTTCCCTTTGTGCAAGGATGGGTTGGTGAAAAGAGTGCAGTAGCGCACAAGACACAGGGTTTTTTGCTGGCTCAGTGCATGGCTTAAATAAGGTCCTTCACCTTCCTGTGCCTGTCCGTCCCCCACTAGGCACAGTGATGACCGTGGCTCGGTGACTGTGTCTAGCTGAGGCTGAATTTTGTGACTAACAGTTCTTTGAGACTCTGGCTGTACTAAACCACTGGTTTCAGTGCTGCTGGTGGGCATCCACTTGAGTGGGTCCCAGCTACCGCCGGTGTCTGCTCCAGGAGGTTCTTCCAATAGAAATGCTAATCGGAAGACAACCCGGTTTGTGCATATGAAATGACTTGTGAGGCAAGGCAAACAGAAAAATTGCAGAGTTATAACTAGCTCCCCCTGATCTCTGGGAAAGTCTCCAAACTCAGTTTCTCCTCCTTACCTTTTGTCTGTTTTCTGACCTCTCTCATCCTCCCCTGGAGTAACTTCATCTTCTCCCACTGTTCTCCATGGTCCTCTATCTGGAGCTCAGCCATCCACAGTCTTTCTTACTGGCCTGGACTGGTGTCGGCTGATAGAGTTAATGATAAAGTTAATTTTCTTCATAGCAGATGATGTGGTGCTTCCTTTTGGATCTGTGGCCATAACAGTGCTGGTAACACAGGGATGTTTTAGCTATTGCTGAACAGTGCTTGCACGGCGTCAAGGCTTTCTCCAAGTCTCACCCTGCCGTCACAGCGAGTAGGCTGGGGTGGACAAGAGGTCGTGAGGGGGCACAGCCAGGACAACTGACCCAAGTTGACCAAAGGGATATTCCCTACTGTATGGCCTCATGGTCAGCAGTGAAACTTGGGGGGGGGGCGGATGGAGGTGGTAAATTTGCCAGAGGTTGCTGTTGCTTGGGGACTGGCTGGGCATCCGTTGGCTGGAGGTGAGCGATTGCTTTTTGCATCACTTGTTTTTCTTCGTTTTGTTTTGTCTTTTTTTTTTTTTTTAATTTTTTTTGAAGTTTTACCTATTAAATGGTCTTTATCTCAGCCCAAAAGTTTTCTCACTTTCGCCCTTCTGATTTTCTCCCCCATCCCACTGGTGGGAGTGAGCCAGCAGCACTGCGTGGTGCTTACTTTCCTGCCAGGGTTAACCGACAACATGTCCCGTTCTCTCTTCCCAGAGCTGCAAGCCTTTGCTCACCATGGACGCCCGCTGCCGAGATACCAGGTTGCTCTGTGCTTTGGGGAAGAATTTCCAGATCCGCAGAGGCAGAGGAAACTAATTACAGCCCATGTAAGTAGGACTTCTTCCTTACCTAAAAGAAACATAATTCCTTGGAGGATTTGAATCTGCCAGCCAGGCTTTTCTACCTTGTGTAGGTTGTGAGGGAGGTTAAAAATGCTTGATAATGCAGCACCATCCAGACTGAGGGTTGAATCCCCAGATCTGCCAAGGACTGACTGCTGGCTATCATTAGGGCAGAGCACCTGATTTCCCTCTCTGTACAGCATCAGTAATCTCTTTTTGCAAATCCCTTCAAAACTTAAAGCTGAAAGGTATCCCGGAAGAGCTGGGCAGTGATGTTATTGCTGGCCTAGTTGTGTATGCAGCTCCTTGGGCTGTCACACTGGTGCAGGACGTGGTGCTTTCAACACCACTGCACCTGAAGGTGCTCCAGAATCCCAGCCTGCATTTCAGGGACCTCAGCCCTACATGGGATGCAGGGACTGTGTGTGCAGCTTTGGGGTTAAGGTAGCTGGCAAGCTCATGGGCTGACTGACCACAGTTCACACACACTCAAAGCTAGTGTTTCGGGATGCTATCTGAGAGAGGGTGATGACGGAGACTGAGACCAGGTACTTTCTAAATTGGCTGTATTGGCCCATAAAACCACAAGAGAGGTGATAATGCACACGTTAGTGGCAGGGCTTAACCTATTGCATCCTTGGGAAGAAAATTTTTTTCTTAATTTCTTTTTTCCTAATTTTTTGAAGGCCCCCTCAGAAGTCCCAATTCAGCCTTTTGTCATAAGCTGTGGCCTCCCCTCAGCTGCCTAGCTTTTGTACTGCCATACTGATGCTTAGCGAGTCTCTGGGGTGGAAGGTGGGAAATTCACAAATCCATCCCAGGTTATCCATCCCTCCTTCCTAGCATCTCCAATCCCCGTCACCATCTCCTGTCCTGTCAGTTTTTGGTGATCCTGTACCTCCTGCTCTTTCTAGATCTTTGCCTTCCCCCTTATCAGTTGCTCCTCAGCTTCTCAGGATGTCCTCGCTAATGGGCTGGTGGGGCTCCACCATGCCACCAAACAGCTATGCCCTGAGAGCTGTCTGGCTCACCTGCCCTGCTGCCTTCCCTTCTCCCCCATAGCAGGGTTGGAGGTGCTCAGCTGCCTCCAAATGCTGATAAGAGGAAGGGAAGAGGGAGGGATTGGTGGGGATGCTCCAAGGCAGCGATCCCTTCTGAATCTCTCCCTTCCCTGAGGGGGGATCCACAGAGAGCATATTTTTCCTCCAAAGTGGTGCCTGTGTCTTAACATGGAGGGGCTGGATGCCTGGCAGGAGAAGGTTATGGAGAAGAGTTGTCCAACCTTGTCCATCCCCTGATAGTAAGGACAGCTTCAGGTGTTTGTTCTCAGTGTGCAACTTAAGTATTTACAGTCAGAGCCCAAAGCCCTGAGGTGGTTTCTGAAGAGGCAGAAGTGAAGGCAGGGTTAAATCATACAAATCCCTCTTGGTGGTTGAAGAGATTCCTCATCAGAGCTTGAATGAGCTGAAACAAGAGTAACCTGGGTGTTAGATTGAAATTAGACTTCAAACACACAGTCATTTGATGATGTATCTCAGTCTAGCTGAGGGCTCCAGTATTTCAAGTTAAGTCCTCAAGGTACTTTACAACACAGACAAGGCTTTTAGCACTTTGCGTGCGTGCTTGAGCACAGGCAGTGGCCACAGACATGGCATCGCTCAGACCCAGGGGCTGGCTACGGGGCTGCAACTGCTAATACATCATTTGTGTCACTGGTACATGCCCTTCTAAACAAAGGCTGTGGAGGGAAGGAGTGTGAGCAATTAGCAAGGCACTTGGCAGCAGAACAGGCTTAAAACAGAGATTAGGGACACCACTGAAATAGTTTTCCCATTCTGGTAAGCAGAACTGTTTTGTCCTGCCTTGTTTTTGACTTAAAACTAATATAAATAACTAAGATGAGGCGCATGAAATTTTGTCACATGTCTGATTAACATTTTGTCTGTTCTTAAGGTTGAACCAATGTTTGCCAGGCAGCTGTATTACTTTGCTCAACAAAACAGTGGACATCTTCTGAGAGGCTATGATTTACCAGAACTTGTGACTAGTCCAGAAGATTATCACAGATCTATTCGCCATTCCTCTATTCAAGAATAAGATCCGCAAAAAAAGTGTTTTTAAAGGCACTGTAAAGATTGTGCAGAGTGGAGGAGCAGATCTGGGTCGCAATTTGGAGATCCACATCACGGCTGGATGTGTTCAGGGGTTCAATGATAGGAAAGTGAACTAGGACAACCATATTGTATGATACAAATGACGCGTCTTCAACGTTTGGATGTTTCATCTCACATAGGTTCCACTGTTGCTGAGAATAACTCAAAACTGACGAAATGATTGCTATGTTTACGTTTGCTCAATGTTCTCCTTGGATTTTGAGAACTGATTCTTACCGAAGACTTAAATCCAGAGTTTACACTGTTACACTTGCAGGGCTATTTATTTTGGATTACTGATCTCAGGGAAGGTTCATAAATTTGCGGTGTTCCCAATTTGAAACTGTAGCTACTATAGGTGGGTAGCAAACGTAAATGGTTTATTAAGAATAGCTAACACATGTAAGTGGTTATAAATTTAGATTCTTAAGTGTGATGCCTATATTCTTGTATAGAATATTTCAGTGTATTTTTTAAAAACAATGCAATTCTTCAGAGACATATTTTTTTAATGCCTGACTGACATTTGTCCTGACAATGGATTTTGTTGCTGCCACTGTTGTTATTGGATTAGTCCCCATAATAGCAGTTTCTAAGGTGGTGCATTTATGGTACTGTGCTAAGAAACGTGACCATTCAGCTCATATTACCTGTGGATTTAGTGGATTAACCACTAAAATTCTAAAGTCCCGAAAGGAGTTTTAAAACTAAATTACATTTTTCTTATAATTGAAGGCCACTATGCATTTTATATATATATAAGTATATATGTGTGCATAGAATTAAGTTGGCAGACCTTGAAAATAGCACATAAATGGTCCTGCTAGCCCTTTTTTGACGTCACATGTGTGAGCCAGGTTAAAATAACTACCACCTCTGACTTGTACAGAGGCAGCTCTGCTGTCTGTGTGCACACACAGCTTCCTTCCAGCGGTACTGAAATGAATATGGAGGGAGAATTCAAGGAGAGCAGCATTTGGCCTCTTATATTAAGACAGTTAAGGAAATATTTGGTTTAATGTCTGTTTTCAAAAATTTTACAGAAGTATAATTTGATGCAACTTGCAGCTTTTAATGGTAGGGTGCTGTTTGTTATAAAGACGAAGAGAAGGGGTCTGTTGGGTATGTGTGTCAGTGAAGATTTCCTTGCTGGCGAGCAGACTGTGTGATCTGACTAGCTTTAACTCCAGAACACGATCTCTCTATGATCTCTCAAAAGACATACTTCACTTGAATTTCTAAATGAGGAAGAAAAACAGGTACTTGGTTTGGCAGCAGACTTGTGTTCTAGGGACTTTGAATTTATACATCTTAAAGATGCGTACTCTTTTGGGATATATTATCCCCCTTCTTCTTGACAGTGCCACGCAGAATTAACAAATCATTTTTAATTTTGTGTTCTTTGTTACATGAAGTTTTCCTGGCGTAAAGATTTTCATAGAGAAGACCTCTTAGATATTAAAAGCACTGCTCTAGGTGACTTTCAGAGCTTCTGCATATGCTTTTGGCCTGTGCATACATTTTACTGAAGGAGACTTTTGTGTTCAAACTGAACTGGTAAAATACAACTATTTGATGTGTTTTTCAGTTTTTTTTTTCTAGTGGTCGTTGCTTCATATGCTCATTGCTTCAGCTTACATCTTAGAATAAAGTCCTTATTCGCTACCAACTCGATTCGTATGTGTTGTTTTCAGTAGTGGGGCAAATCTAACATTTGCGGTTCTGCACTGGTGAACCTGGGGGAGCACTGCTGGCTAAGTCTATGGGGAACTGTCTTCTGAGCCAAAAGTGCAGGGAAAGGTCAAAAGGTAAGGATTTTTTCTTGCAAAAATATCTGCTATAGTAGCTACAGTTAGTAGAAGAAGGGAAAACAGGCAGGTTGCCCTTTGGCTCTTGGTTTCCCAGACCATGGGTGATGCAGCACAGCCCTGCAGCTGGGGGTCTGGTGCTGCCACGCACCTGAGGGCTCTGCCCCTGCCCCTCTGTGGCCTCGGGGGCTGGGGGACCGGGCTGGTGCCCCCCCTGCCCAGCCCAGTGCTCAGGGCTGTCGTACCTGCTCCTTGCTGGACAGGTGGCTGGAGCTGGAGGTGGTGGTTACTGGTGGCTACAGAGTGCTTTCAAGTAAGAAAAGTGCTTGCTTTCTGGCTACAGAGTGCTTTCACCCTGGGAAAGGGTGAAAAGGAGGATGACAAGTTAACTAAAATAGTGAAGTTAAGAATAGGAGTGAATTTCAGGGGGCAGCCCCTGTTTACTGGAAATCAGAGTCCAAGAAGGGTCCTTGGGTGCAGAAGCTTACAGACCGAGCGAGGTGTGAAAAGTAGTTACGAGATTTGTAAAGTGTGTGAAGACGGGGGAGATGGGGCACATTTTCCCTTTATATGGAGGCTCCTGTTGACTGTTGAGGTGCATTAGCATTTTTGGCTTTGGAATGAGCTTTTAATTATTTTCCTTGAAGGAGAATGATTTAAAGTCAGCAGCTGTGAAGAGGAAGAGAGAAGAGTACAATCTATGTTCTGGCCAAACAGAGTTTGCTTATTTTGAATGCAGAGAGATGCAGGTGAAAGACTTTTATTTTAACCAAGCAAAGAGGTTGAGTATTTCTCTTGGAGGGGGCAGGGGGAAGAGTGGAAGGAAAATAAAGCTGTTGATTTGTACCATAAATTATTTTGCACATGAGGACTTTAAAGCTGTATTTGACTTCTTGTGACCATCCTTTACTGCTCAAAACAACTAATGGATACGTAAAGTGGAAAAAAAAAGCAAACAAGAAAAATCCCTGAAAATATTTTCTCCTTTTAGTATCTTTTTTACAGTCACTACGTGAAAGCATTTGAAGTACTTCCTACTTCTGTTAACTTTCTGTTTATAGTTTCTGAGGTCTACTTCCTTCCTGTTATGATTTCGGTGGCGTTACAAATGACATGTTTTACTCCCGGCAACACCAAAGGCATAGCTGTTGTTTTTTCAAATGATTTCAGTGTGTGATTTGTGTCAGTATTGGTTTCTCTGACTTTAATATGGCCCCACATAAAATAGTTTCTTGGAAGGGTTTTTGTGCCAGCGCTCTGCAGCTGAGGCACCTATAATCTAAAATTGGGTTCTGCTGAGTGGTTTTGCCTACTGCCATGAACTGTATTAGCCTTAAAGGGATTGTAGGTTAACCAGAAACGAGGAGATATATTTTAAGCTGAAATACAGTGTAAGAGGGTTTGTGGAAAAAACCCAGGATTCACGTGAAAACCCCCGTGGCCTTTTAGACGGGCATATGTATGCTGTTTACATCAGCGTTTGTCAGCAGCGTGGAGGTGGGGAAACACCACCTTCGGCAGAGAGCTTTCAGGAAAAAGTAAAGCATTTTCTCTTACATGCTTTCAGATCATTGTCTGTGTGTACATGCTGAAAGGAGGCGGAGGGGGTGTGTGTGTGTGGAGAAAGAGTACTTGAAAAAAAAAAAACAACACTGACTAGTTTGAAACAATCATGATATCTCCTTTCCCAGGCAGAACTATATGTCAAGTTTAGCTGAACTCAGATGGCAAGATGTTAAAGATTGCCAGGGTGTTTTTTATCTGCACTCTGATCTGGCTAGTAGGAGGCTAAGAGTTATTTGTGATCAAGCCCCTGTGAGTTTGGTTGGCTCCGAAGACAAGTTGACAGGTCCCCGTGACTCGGAGCAGTTGGGAAGTAGCTGGTGTGCAGTTTATTCAATTGCTTGGCTTAGCTTTCGAGCGTGTACCCAGATATGTGCAGCCTCTTTGCCTCCCAGTGGGGTCCTTATGTCCACTGTGCACCACAACCAGCTCCACCAGCAGCTGCCCAAATGCCTGCAAAACGCTCAGTGCCTTGACCACGCTGAAATGTCAAGGGGGAGCCAACTTAGGTGTCTCAAAATGACACTCCTTGAACTATAGCCATCAAATAACTGCTCACATGCTGACTGGACGGGTTGTCGTTGCCCTTTTGGCAACTGGCAAGAAGGTGAGGCAGTCACCTGTGCTCAAGTGGGAACTGGAAAACAGACCAGATGCCTTGGTTCTGGGCTTGGATTTGTTTTTCTGCTTTGCGCTGGCAGAGTCTAACCTGAAAGCTGACGTCCATTCACATAGGACAGTAAAACAATGGTCAAAAAAAGGTAGAGCTCAGTCCATATTTTCAGCTTTTAGATAGGGGTAGCTTCACGTCCTGGGGAACAATGGAGATGAAACACAGGAATTCATGTTGCGAATGCATTTTTATTGTTCCCGCGGTGTTGGTGTTGTTGATTTCAAGACTGGCTTCTGCATTCTTGCTCGAGAAATGTCTGAAATCCAAAAACTTGTGGATTCCTGTTGGCCTGGCTGCTTGCCCCAGCTTTTAATCCCTTTCCCGGCCATGCAGAAATTAAGTCCATGGGAACCTGGTGAGGTTAGAGCAGATACTTGTATCTCAGTAGCTGAAATCCACTTGCCAAGCTCTCTTGGCTACATCAGTACTAGTGCAAGGTGTGCATCACCATATGCATGAAACGCATTTCAACGCATCCTCACCATGTTGTCCACCTTGCTCCTTCTCACTTCCTTCATGAACAGCAGATGCTTAAATCTGGATCAGGCTTGTCCTGATTTCTTCAGGTCTGCAAGATGCAGAATCTCTCTCAGGTAAAGGTCAGACCCTTTCAGGGTCGAGCATTTCTGCTGTTTGTCTCCAAAATGCATTAGCCTATCTCTGTCCATGGGTAAGTCCTACTCATATATCAGGGGACTATTTATCTCATGAAGTCTTACGCCTTCTCCTCATCTATACCTCTATAAGTACCAGCCTTGGTACATGGTCATGAAGAAATTTTCTTCTTTACTGGTTGTTGCAGCCATCTAGTAGTGTGCATTGCTAAATACCTTGATGTGGGTCCAGCTAACACTTTTGGTTCTCTCTTGGATCTTCTCTTAATCTTCCTCTACATCTACAGCAAGATCTAAAGGCAGACAGTTCTTCTTACTATTTGGGCAGTGCCAAGCATCACCAAGCATCATGGGGCACCACCTTTGAAGGTGAGCCTCTGGGCAACACCACAATTCCTATAATTTTGAGTAGGATGTTCTTGGGTCTTGCCAGTTGTGATTCTTACCCTAGAAACTATAAAATATTCAGCAGAATATAGTTGTGGCAATCATTTATGCTAGGCTTTCCCGTAGGAAGCTGGTGTGCAGCTTATTTCAGCCTGAGCCACCACATTCAAATTACTTTTTCTCAGGGAGGTGGTTGAATCAATTGTTTCTCACGCTCCTCTTACAGTCATTCATAATTCTCTCGTAAAAGTGAAGGCTGAGCATTTCCAGTTTCTAGCACAGAGCATCTAGCTTCAGATCAAATCTCTTTTAAAGCTAGATGACCTGCCTTTTTCCTTTCAAATTTCTCCTGAGTTTCATGATTTTTAAATCCTCAGAAACCAAAGTTATGGGTCAGGTCTAGTTACATCTCCAATAACTCATTTTCATTTCCTCTTTTCACACATGATCAAGAGGTTTAGCCCTCTTCGTGACTGTCCCCTCCCACAGAAAAAACCCGTGCAAGGAGTAGCAAGAGAGAAAGACTTCAAAAACAGGCTGAGTGACCTCATCATGTATCTACTGTAGAGACGTCAGTCTCCAAGAAATAGGAAAGGTCAGAGCTGTTTAGAGCAAGGGTTTTTTCACACCACCACTGAAAAACCCAGACTGGGTCTGAAGAAATCATGCTATTCTCATCCCTTATCTCATCTTTTCCCCAAATATTTGGAGACCCTCCATCCAGAGGAGTTGCTGCTGTGTGATTTTTAACATAGGTTACTATCCTGAAGCACCAGTCATGGTAGCTTTCACGAGGTTTGGACTTTCCAGAAGTCAATGGTGAAACAAATGACAGATATTTGCACGGAAATAGTGCAAAATATTTTTTTTCCTTTTAAATGAAACACATTTTTTTTCTTCTAGAACTTCTCACACCCCCAATATAACCAAATCCTGGAAGTTTTCATTGCACCACCATAACAATTTCATTATTCAGACTAATTAGCCTGGATAGACTTTGTGCAGTGGATGGGAGAGAGGTGGACAAGCCTTCTCTGCAGTGGGGGGGCAGGAAGGTGGAGGAGACAGGAGCTGTGTCCCAGGCACCATGGGATGGGGGTTTACTTGGTGTCCCTGGGCGCAGATGCAGGTCACCCATAACCACACATAAGGCGGCGCCAGTCTGATGGGTGACTCTGAAGTCTCACTTTCCTTTAAAATCATCACTCTACAAATAAAATGGCTAACCTACAATCCCCACACAGATACAGGCACCATTTAAATATAGCAAGCATTGATGTCTATCTGTAAATTACAAGGAAATGAATAAATCGAGGCAACATAAACCACAAAAAGGAAGTTTGAAATCAGCCCGGAGCTGTGGTAGGTCGACTCCTGCCAAGGGACCCCGCCGAACCTTCACCATCCACTACGGTGGTGACACAGCCACCGAACCTGACCCACCAGTCCCGGCTCCTCGGCACGGGTACCCACATGCCATCACTTGCCCAGGGATTGGGCTCACGTTTAGTGGTCTAGACCTGTGCCGTGGGGGCACCTGTGCACCCACGCAAGAGCTGGTGGGACCCTGGGCACCTGGGATCCCTGCTGCAGGAAGGGGACGGCGCCTTGTTTTCTGGAAACCGATGAGCTCATTTCTGGGAGGCGGCGGTGGTGGGTGCTTTAGCAGGCGGAGGGGTGAGAAAAGGATTAATGCAGGAAGTTGGGGGGAAAGGTTTTTTTTTCTTTTTTTTTTCTTTTTTTTCTTTTTTTTTTTTCTTTTTTTTCTTTTTTTTTTTTCTTTTTTTTCTTTTTTTTTTTTCTTTTTTTTCTTTTTTTTTTTTCTTTTTTTTCTTTTTTTTTTTTCTTTTTTTTCTTTTTTTTTTTTCTTTTTTTTCTTTTTTTTTTTTCTTTTTTTTCTTTTTTTTTTTTCTTTTTTTTCTTTTTTTTTTTTCTTTTTTTTCTTTTTTTTTTTTCTTTTTTTTCTTTTTTTTTTTTTAAAGCTGAAGCGTGGCTTCTGTGCTGCTTACTACCCCGCAGCCTGCCTGGTGCAGGTATTTGGCAAGGTTATGTGGCTCAGCGTCATTTAGTTTTATAAAAGATGATTTATTTTTTTTTTCCTTTTGCAAAATTTATATTAAAGCCAGAATCCTTAAGTAAAACAGGAAGGATTTGCTTGCATACTCTGTGTGTGTGCAGCTAGAAAACCACCCTCACCCCTCTAAAATGACGTTCTACGCATTTGGCCAGGTTCATTCCCATGTGAATGAGGAAATGGGTGCTAGTGATGCCCTAGAAGTTTTATGAAAACTTTATGGGCTGGAGAGAGGAGAGAAAGAAAGAAAAAGTGAGCATATGCGAATGGGCATCTGCTGCAGGCTCTCGACATGTATTAGGCACTTAATTTTTTTTAGACTCCACCTGGGGAGGAGTGTCTATCAATGCCTCGTGCCTTATTGAACCCCAGAGACTGCACTGTAGGACACAGGCAGCTAATTGTGCTGCTCCAAAACTCCATCTTTCCTGCAAGGTCTTACGGAAAACAAACAGCAGCATCCAAGGCCCCTGACAAACCCATTTCTGCTCCTTCCACGTGCTGGGTGCTCACAGGATGAAGACTGTAGCTCAACGACCCCTTCCCCTAGCCACCAGCCTGGGGAGGTAGGCTGGAACTGAAATTAGTCTGGCAGGACGTAAGGATTCTCAGCATTGATCTTTACCACACCGGCCAAATTTTATCTTCCTCTGGAAAAAACTCTCCATCTTTGAATGGATGAGGCACGGTACATTGGCTACAGGCATGGAGCCAGAGGTTGCAAGGAGCGAGTGTGGTGGAGGACAGCTGGCTGAGGACAGTTCAGTTGCCAGGTTTAGCTGGGGATCATTAAGGCCATTTACTATGTGCTGCTAAGGTAAATCAGCCTTGCCTTTCACAAGGGAAGAGGCCAACAGGTCTGGAGTGGAGAAGTGGGTTTTGGCCAGGACGAGAAGTCAGCTATTTCTCAGAACTAAGGCAGCACGTGCAGACATGAGGAGCAGGAAAAGTATGAAAAAAAAAAACCAATAATCAATGCATAAAGATAGCTCTCCCCCCTGCTTTACCCCTACCCAAGGGAAAAAAAAAAAAAAAAGGAAGAGAGAAGCTAAAACTAGGTGGAAAAAATGGAGGGCAGGTGTGAGCTGCTGCTTGTGGCTGCACAGGGAAAGTCAGTTATGTAGTGGGGAAATGGGAGCCACAATGGGTTCAGGAAGAGTTCTGCAAGGGGTGAGGAAAGGACACCATAAGGGAGCAGGCCAGGAGCAAGCCTGGAGACCACCCCAGTGGAGGATGGAGGAGGGAACAGTGAGTGAAAGGGCTCCCCGAGGGGCAGCAGTGGCCTTGGCCATGGGGTAAGGCAGCAGTGGGGCTGCTAAGTGGATGTTTAAGTGGAGGGCAAGGGAGAGTTTGAGGAATATGATGCAGCAGGTTGTGCTTAGAATAGTGGAGAAAGATTAAGGAACAGGTTGGAGCAAGAGAAGGGGCAGAACAAGGCATGGCAAGAAGGATATTGCAGCCACTGGTGCTCTGGCAAGCAGGAAGAAGGGAGGCCAAGGAAGACGAAGGGGTTGGAGGATGGTGATGGCCATAAATAAGGATCTGGTTGTATTTAGAGGAGCCAGTGCTGTGGGGCTAGGTCTAGAGAAGCTGGAGGAGAGGTCTATTGGCGGTCCTTGCCAGAAGGCTTTCAGCCACATGGGAAGAATGGGAAAAGCAGATCTTAAACTGGAATAAAGCTAACCGGAATGAACCTAGTTCTAGAGGGAGAGAAAAGCAGGAGTCTCGAAGCTGTTGTAGAGGTCCTGAAGGAACTTAGCTGTGCAGAGGGGCAAGGGGGCTGAAAACAGCAGCAAAGCCACGGCCAGTGATACAGCCAAGGTCATAGCAAGGCCAGGCAGAGAGACAAGAAGATGATGCTGAGGGACAGAAGAAGGTGACCATAGAGAAGGAACTGAGAGCCCAGAGATCAGATAAGGAGCAGTGCATAGCCTGAAGAACGCTTTTAAGAGGAGTGAAAGTTAACAAGTGGTCCTGTGTGGTGAAGCTTAGTGAAAGTGGGATGTTGAATAATTCCTCAGTTCCGCAACAAAGTCAAGCAAAGCTTCATTGGCTTCAGGTAAGCATCTCCCCACAGCCACTCACGTGCTCCTGCTCCTGCCCAGCTCTCCCCAGCTCCATCTTCGAGGTAAAAAGCAAAGGGTATTTTGGAACATAGACAGCAATTTCTGCTCAGTCCACCAAGGAATTTCGTCAAGACTGCAAAGGTTTTAATGGGTCAGGAAGACTGATTTTAAGTAGTGGATGATTCAATTAATCATTAATTCTATTGTCAATGGTGCAAAGATACCAGCTGCCATTGCTAGTTAACACAAAATCACAGAATGGTAGGAGTTAGAAGAGACCTTCAGAGATCATTTAGTCCAATTTCCCTGCCAAGGCAGGTTCACCTAGAGCAGGTTGGACAGGAACGCATCCAGGCAGGTTTTGAATCTCTCCAGAGAAGGAGACTCCACAACCTCTCTGGGCAGCCTGTTCCAGTGCTCTGTCATCCTCAAAGTAAATAATTTTTTCCTCACGTTCCCAGATGGAATTTCCTGTGTTCTAGTTTGTGCCCATGGCCTCTTGTCCTGTTGCTGGGCACCACCGAAGAGAGTCTGGGCCCATCCTCTTGACATTTCCCCATTAGATATTTGTAAGTATTGATGAGATCTTCTCCAGGCTAAACAGATCCAGCTCTCAGCCTTTCTACTACTTCTTTTCTGGTAAGTTCCAGCCCCTTGGACTGGCAGTGCCATGACCGTGCTCCCAGCATAAGGCATTGCTATGAGCTGCATAGGTGCAAGGAAGCGTGTGAGCCCAGTGTGCACAGGATTGCTTTGAACCAGTCAGTCCAGCAGAGATCCTTTCCTTTCCACAAGCAGGCAGTCAACCTCACACATTGAGCGTCACCATCTCCCCATCAAGTCCCTTGCAGCCCTTCTGTGGGCAGGGTTGGGGGAACCACTGCTTCTCTCCTCTGTCCCATGGGCAGAGGGGACAGACAAATGCACCGTGCAAAGGCCACCTGCACGATGCTTGAGAAGGATTCACCCTGATAGCAGTGTCAGTAAATCCTCCCCAAGCTCACAGCCCATTTTTTTTGGGTTGGATACAAACATGGGGCAAGGTCTTCTGCCTGGCAAGGGGCAAGCTTATCCCACCCTCCGTTTGTGCAAGGAAATGCTTTGTGAGGTTTGCCAAGGGATAGACAAAAGCCTACAGTAGGTCCAGAGTAAACCCATGATTAAAGGCTATCTGAAGCCATCCTTCCACCCCTGAAATAGTCCTGTTTTTATTTGTGGGAACTTACTTAGAGCTGCTTTTAAACACACGGGAAGCAGGTGAGTTTTAAGATAGATACACAAAGCAAATGTGCCATTTATCACTTCTTATGCTGATTATTAAAGCAAAGGTTTTCTTTTCTTTCTAGGAATATTGTGAGCTGTGTTCGATCACGTTAATGACAGCAGTAACAACAACAGCATAACTATTATTTTAGTGTTGGTGAAATGCTTATAGTCTGAGAAGCTGGAGTGGTGCAGGGCTGGGCCGGGGGAGGGGGGGCTTGAAATCCCAGTTTCACTGACTTTGTGGGCTGAGATTTCACCCCAGACAATAAAGTCTGAGTTTTTAAAAGACAGAAATGACTTCAGTTATTTGGGAGTGGGTCTGTGATGTTACCTGTCTGCCGAGGACATCCCACGAACCTCACGGCCTCCCGTGTTTTGATGGCCAATTCGGAACCGAAGCCAGTGATGCGGTGGAAATAATTATCTCAGCGTCTGATTTAGTCGCTCCGGCAAGGTGTTTGCAGAACGTAGCTGCTTTGTATAGGATAACAAAAAAGCAATGGGCTGGCTAATTCAATTAAAAGCGAATAGCTACCGTCTAGGCACTGACAGCATGTGGGAGGAAGTGGTGTTGTTTCCACTGTGACTGGCAGTGAGCGACTAGCAAAAACAAGGTGGTTTGAGGAACGCTTGCGTGTTAATGGCATTTCCCTGTTCTGTTTGTCAAGCAAAGGTGGGAATATAGAGTCAGAGCTTACTTGAATCTGTTCTTTTACAAGAAAAGATGAGGGGCCTCCCTGGGAGCTATGCTGAGCCCCGAGCTTGCCTGCGAAGCGCCCGCGTGTGTGGCAGGTACTCACACAAACTGTCTGTGGGTGAAACAGGAAAAAAAAAAAAAAAAAAAAAAAAAAAAAAAATCATGTCCGGCTCATTGTATTAGCTTCTCAGAAGCCAAAAAAATAAAAAAAAAAAAAAAAAAAAAAAAAGAAATATATTGCTGTGCACAGGGTTGGCTGGAGACTGTAGTTTGTCTGCCGGGAGTGCTGAGTTGCTCTCGTTCCCTTTCTCTGTGCCGCAGCAGGGCTCCCACCGCCCGCGGCCCGGCTGGCGTCGGGTACCTAGAAAAAGGCTGCCCGTGGCGTGGCTGATTCACTTCAGCCTTGTGGCATTTGTAGGCCCATGTTGCAGCCATGGGCTCAGCAGTCTGGCTGTGGTGTCAGACTGGAGTGTTTCCAGAAGTGAATCAGACTCCCTGCCCGATGGCTGAATCGGTCGTGATAACCCCACAGTGTGTAATAGCATCTTCCTCCTTCTCTGCCTGGGTGTGTGTGTTCGTCTTTCCCTCGTAATTAAGCTAAAAAGGCCACCTGTAATGGTGTTTGGTGCTCTGCTGGGCAGTCCATAGGATGTTGATCCCCTTCTGACCACCTCAGATGACTTTGCATAAGGAGAAAATATTTCCTTAGCAAAACTCACTTTAAAATTTTCCATAAATAATTAATTCCAGCCTTTCCATGGCTTAACCTTTCCGTGAGCATTTCAGAGAGAGAAAGAACTGAGGTACAGCCCAGAGAGGGGCAGTTCCCAGGCAGGAGGGTGGCACGAGCATTACTGGCAGCCCTTGCCCATCACGGAAGATGTCTCATATTCCTGGTGTGCCCCCTCCGAGGGTCTGCCTCCCTCCCTCAGCAGCCACGAGGGAGCCCGGTAGGTACCTTTGATTTGGCAGGAGCCTGGTTCGATGATGCATGGGGTTACAGGAGAGGATACAGCGATGGAGAGGAGCAATGGAGGACATCCATGGAAAGGAGCTCTGGATGGTGGCCTGAAGACTGAGGCCTCCTCACCTCTTACCTGCAGCAGTGAGGGGTTCTGCAAAAGGCAGGTAACAAACCTCCCCTTGCCCAGCTTTTGCAAGGGAGGCTCCTATGGAAGCAGCAGGAGGGGGTGTCGGGGCTGTAGCTGCCTCTTCTACACCTCTGCAGAGAACTGAATACACGTGTGCAGAGGAGGGGGCAGGAGCTCCTTGGGGCAGAAATTTGGGCTGTGTTTGATAAGGCACTAGCAGACAAGTACATGATGCCTCTTGCGCTGGAGCAAAGGATCCCTCTGCAGCCCTGCACTCTCACTTACAGCTCTTACCCAAATTTGAAAACTACCACCCCTGTCTGGTACCAAACTCCTCACTGTAGGTCTGGCTCAGCCTACTAATAGGTCTTGTTTCTCCTCAAATGCATAACAACAAAAATAAAATAGGACTTACCTCTGTCATTTCAAAGGCGACTACAGTGACGTAAATCTAGAAAAGCTCAGGCTTAAACTGAGATTACCTCTGGCCTCCCCTCTGCCCATCCTGACCTTCCCATGTTGGCTTTGGTGATTTTTCGTGTGTGTCCTGGTTCAAATTAGACTACAAACTCTTTGTCACAGTGCGTGTGCATCTCTTTATCACTAAGCACCATGAGCCAACAAGCCCAGCCAGGAGCTACATATGGTGCCACGCTACATGGACTATCCACACTGGGAGAAGGTGTCAGGATGTATATAACTAATGCAGCCAAGAACTAGCAGTGTTATAGCATGTTCTGCTGGAAATTACCAGTCGCATCCTGTAGAGCACAGACCTCCTGGGCTTGCTGGGTGTCATGGAAGCCAGAACCCACAAGTCTGTCTTGCGACAGCCTCTGCCACCAGCTGTGGGGGCATCCCCAGGAAAATGATGAGAGAGGCAGAGTCTCTTGTGCAATCAGAGATGCTTCAACACCACTGAGTTTCCAAATCATACAATCACAGAATGGTTTAGGTTGGAAGGGACCTTAAAGATCATATAGTTCCAACCCCTCTGCCATGGGCAGGGACACCTTCCACTAGACCCTGTTGCTCAAAGCCCCATCCAGCATGGCCTTGAACACCTCCAGGGATGGGGCACCCACAACTTCTCTGGGCAACATCTTCCAGTGCCTCACCACCCTCACAGTAAATAATTTTTTCCTGATATCTAATTTAAATCTACTCTCTTCCAGTTTGAAGCCATTGCCCCTCGTCCTACTACTACATGCCCTTGTAAAAAGTCCCTCTCCAGCTTTCTTGGAGGCCCCGTTCAGATACTGGAAGGCTGCTATAAAGTCTCCCTGGAGCCTAGCCTTGCCCTCTCCTCTCCTCTCCAACAACCTCACCTCTCTCAGCCCGTCTTCATAAGAGAGGTTCTCCAGCCCTCTGATCTTCTTTGTGGCCTTCCTTTGGACCCTCTCCAACAGGTCCATGTCCTTGTTGTGCTGAAGACTCCAATGCTGGATTCAGGTGGGGTCTCATCAGAGCAGAGTAGAGGGGGAGAAATCCCTTGAGGTAGTTTCATATTAAAAGATTATCATAACCAAAGCAAAGTTAGCAAGAGCATGACCATGTGATGCCCATGGCTGTACCGCATAGCTCCAGACGCTCCAGGGCTTTTCAGTCCTGTGCTCTCAAACCAAGTCCACAGCTGATGGTATGCGACATTTTTGTTGTCTGAAAAGAGACAAAAAAAGACAAATTTTGTTCATTCCCACCCCTGGGAAAGGCAGCTCCTGTCATTCAGTAATGGGGCTTGCATGAGCTGGGCACCACTGGGGAAGGACCTGGATGCTTCACCTCCAGGCCAAACCCTTGTCGCCATCATGAACCAGCCATTCAGAGACAGCAGCTACTTGACCACATCTACTTACGTAAAAAAGCAGTTCCTTTTGTTCTGTGGTTGGCATCAGGAACTTCACACCAGTGCTTTTTAAAAAAAAAAAAAAAAAGCTGTTTGCTCTTAACGAGTTTGAATGGGGGTACCTCCCGCTCTCCCCTCCCTCCACCCCACCACTTTTTTATTCTCACTCACTGCTTATGCCTCCCTGTCATTCAGCCCTACAAGCTGAAGAAGGATGGGGCTCGGGCAGGGAGGCAGGCAAGGTGGCTTGCTGGCATTCATTTTTTTGCAGCAGTTGCATTGTCACTGCCTGAGCTGGTTCGGCTTTGGGTCGCATCTGAGAGAGACAGGAAAACACTCCCTGGTGTTTGCATGGCCCTGCACCATGTTAAACCCCTCCCTGGGCCTGCAGGACGTGGGAAGCCCTTGTCCTGGGTGATGGGAACATGCCTGGCCCCACACTCCCAGCACCTCACAGCTCCACGGCCCTTGCCATGCTTGTAGCAGCAGCATCGTTTTTGGGAGTTGAGCTGCATCTCTCATGGGAGTGTGTTTTTGTTTTTTCTTTCTTGTTTTGGGTTTTTTTTTCCCACTGCCGTCACAGGTCTGTCTGCTTTGCCTCTGCCTGTCAATAAGTTGGGGCTGCTGGACAATAAGAATTCTGTTTTGCAAAAACAGCACTGAGTTTTGTGACATTTGGGGTTTGCGCTTTTGTTTTTTGGGTTTTTTGTTTTTTTTTTTTTTTTTTTTAATTCAGTGAGGGGTGGGGGGAAAGCAAAATTTCATTAAGATTTTTCCTGGGGAAAAAAACCTCCAACACACAAGGAAAAATAAAATAAATTAAGAAAATAAAATCAAAGAGCAGCCACTCTAAAGCTTGGACAGGACTCCACGCCAGCAGGGAAGCTGGAAATAAGGAGGTGGGAGCTGGCTCAGCCCAGTCTCCCCAGTCACCTGCCCCCTCTGGTGTGGACACCCGTGCTGTGCATGGCTGCAGGTGGCTCCACAGAAGCACTGGGATGCTTGCACATCTCCCTGCCTGGAGGAAGGCTGCCTGAGGCCAGGGAAGAGCCAGGGGAGTTTGAACTTAACAGAGGAGAGGCTTGGTGGTGGGGAGGACACCCCTTCACCCCCATGAAGAGCAGTGATTTCAAGGCTCAGCCCTGCTGGCAGCATCCCTGCTGCCCGGGCTCTCCAGGACTGTGCCCCGTAGGTGCCCGGAGGGAAGCCCAGCTGGGGAACACCCCCGTGGGAGCTGGGGTTGGTCCTGTGTGACTCAGCAGGAGGGTGGTTTGGGGTGCTGGGGCAGAGAGGGTGCAGGGAAAACCATGCCTTGCAAGCCGGGGGCTCCTGGCAGCCCTGCAGCAGGAGTGCATGGCAGGGCAGGGGGAAGCTGAGCCAGCTCAGGGCTTGTGCGTGCATCACCCAGCCTCATCTAAAAACAGAAGACTTACTCAGAAGCAGAATCGAGGTGCCACTCGCCTTTACTCCAGCTCTTTTATATATAGTCCCCATTTCTCCTGATTTTACTTCAGCAGTTACTATATGAATCGCAGCTCAGAGGTGGCGGGGAGGGGGAGGGGAGCGAGGATAACTGAGCGCTGCTGGCCAAGCTGGAGCTGCTGGTTTGCTGCTGGATGTGGGGAGTTCCCTCTGCAGGGGATGTGTCAGAGCAGCCTTCATCCACCAGACAGTTATTAGGGTGTGCGTGGGGGCTAATGTTACCCTAAATGAAACCTGTGTCTCTTCTTTTTCCTCAGGGATACACATTAGCATTTTCATTAGTGTTTTCCTTCCTGATGTTGTTTTTCTTTCTTTTTTTTTCTTTTAAATTTTTTTTTAAGCAGCAGCATAGCCAAGCTGCAAAGCTAAGAGCTTTGTTTCCCTGCAGTGTAGGACGACGCAGAGCTTTTGTGATGTGCCCTTGGGTTAGCCTCCAGCCTTTTCAAGGGAGGTGCCTGATGCCACCTCCAAGAAGCACGTTAGCTCAAAACCCACACTCAAAGGGAAGGAAAGAGAGCAATGGTGGTTTGACCTTACCTTCAGACACCTTGATGTTGGAGGCGGCAATAGGCTGCTTTCAGTTCGTCTGCAAATCAGAAGATCCTCAGACCCATCAACCAAATGTCTCGAGGAACCGCAGTGTTCCCATTGCCCTTTCCCCAGCACGCCTCATGGTGATGTAAAGTTGGAGCTGCATTTACTTCATGGATTCCCAAACCGATGAATCAAGGCCTCTGCTTGTGACAGCAATTCAAAACGCACATAAATAGGAGCCCAGCTTCTTTCTCTCTTGGCATTTTTACAAAGCTGTAGCAATGTAAACAGAGATTCATAACAGTCAGAAGAGAGACCACTGGAGCAGCCTGAAGTATTTTCCTAAAGAAGTTTCACATAGGCATGAGTCTTTGGCCCACATTGTTATAAGCAGAAATAAACAGAAATGGCTCTTTTTAGACACAGGCTGCTCTACTCAGAGTTAGGGAATTTAGAAGCGAGGGACATCTTTTCATATTGGTCACTTTAAAGAATCAACCTGATTACAGTGTAACTTCTGAAAAAGCAGCATGTCTCTGTCTGAAGTTTGCTACTTCAATTAATAAAAGCAGTGCATGAGCGGCACACGCACATATGCAAACACACATCAACACACAAATCTTCATGTTGGAGTCAAAATCAAAACAGACCCAAAAAACCCCAGACCAACATAAATTCAAAAAACTCAGGGGTTTGACTTCATCTCAATTCTCTCCATCACGTCTTGAGACTGTGAAACAAGACTTTTTAGGTGTTTGGGTGCTCAGTTTTTATTAATGCTCTCTTCTGCTTTACTGTCTAGACACCAAACCAAAATGAGGTTACCTGGTGCAGTAGCATCTAATAAGGGACATTTCTTGTCCTCAGAAGCTTCCTGTCTAAATCAATGGGGCAAGTGGACGGAGAATGGAAGCATTACCAACTAGATCTCTCCTCCTCTGCCACCTTTGAAAAAATGATACAAGGAGAGGATCGATAACAAAAACATCAAGGTTTTGATAATTAGAAAAAAAAATTTAAAAAGAAAAATATGACTCAACACATGGACATCATTTTTTGAATGGAGTCATATGCCTAGAAGTCCTGGAAATCACACAGGGACCTTTTGCAGTCTTAGTCCCTGGACCTGCCTCTTCCCTGGGTACTCAGGGCTGCTGTAACCAGCCCTCCATGTGCCCGGCCCCAGGCAGCCCCCTGGCAAGGCCCCCAAACTCCCCCTCGTGACCTCACAGCCTCAGACTGTCACCCTTACCTGGCAGTGGCAGTGAAGGGAGCGAAGGGAGCATTTCCAGGAGCTGATCCTGCTGCAGCTCCCTGCTTGGCCCTGCTCACGGGCAGCTGAGAAAGGAAGGATCAGGCAAAACTATGAAGGCTATATAGGGAAAAGTTAAAAAATATTGGCACCAGACTTACCTGTGTGGTGTTTGTGAGCCTGGGTACATGGCTCCCTTAGCTTACAGAGGCAGAACTGGAAGGGAGAGCAAACTCAAGCAACAAGATGCGATTACGTTATATTGGACCCTTTGGCTGTACCCTGCTGCTTCAGCTGTCAGAGGTACTCTAAGCTGCTGCCCTCATGATTGGTCCTCATCAAGTATGTCTCCTGTGTGCTTCAGGCTCCTCCACTGCCCTTTGGCTCCTCCTGGATCTTATTCCCTCTCTTTTATCTCCTGCCCTTATTTCTCTCTGCTGTTGGTTCCAGGCTCCTTCGAGCCCAATCTCATACTCCCCATGCCCAGTCCCAGCAAGCTGGTGAGGGGATGAAGAGCCATTTCCCTCACTGCTTTCCACTTTTGCTTCCCTGTCCCATCACCGCTAACTCTAAGGAACAATTTCTCCTTCTGCCTTTCATCCCTAGTCCCACCCCAAGCCACCTCTGCCATCCCCTCCACCTCCAACTCCTTCTGTTTTTCCATGGGCAGTGCCAGAGCTCAGGCGGCTGCTGCCTGGAACCATCAAGGCTCACGGTGGTGGGACCTTCTTCCTGGGTGACACCCCAGCAGGCTGCAGCCCCTGGTCTGCAGCACTGAATTTCCTGCAAGGGTGCTCAGGTACAAACCTTAGAGGGGGCTCACGAGGATCTATAAGACTTGAATAAAGCTCTTGAGGATTTTTTTTTTAGACGTCCAGCTTTAATGAGCGCCTGTGAGCAAGATGATTTATCTCTTTGAAGGCTTGTAACATGGCAAAATTTGGATGGAGGCTTTTTGCAGGCAAGCGGCACATTCCTGACACACAAGCCAAAATCCTGCCACATTTCAAGTCCTTTTTCCAAAGCCTGGGGTCACAAAGAAAAGGTCACCAAATTTCTTGAAGCATGTAGGGGGAAAAAAGAGCATATTTTTCTTCCAGCTAAATGATCAGCAACCACTTAAAATTTCCAGGCAGAAAAAATATACTGGGGCAGAGTCTAACCTGGGATATTTTAGCCGAAACAGCTGTCATTTGACAAAATTACAAGTGACTGTAATTAGGAAGCAATAGGCTTCCAATAGGTGGATTTTCTGGTGGCCCATTAAAATACGTTTTTTACATTTTTCAAAGAATGAAAGCTGCTGTGCAGGTGTGTTTGCTATGCTTAGGAAGAAGTAGCACTCTGTTTTTCTTCACCCCCTGCCCCGCCACCTCCTTTTTTTCTGAATGAAAGTGTTTTACAAACGAAAAATGAGGTTTCCTGAAATGAAGGGCTGTCTTTTATTCTGAGCTGGCTTCCATTAAATGTATCTGAGAACCTCCCATCCTTATCTCTGAACTTGCTGCAGGGTGACAAGCGGCCGTCCTGTCTGGGTTGGCTTGGCCGAGCTAGCGGCTGGGCTGGGCAGAGTCCCATGGACCTGGTGGGGCATCTGAGGATGTTCTGGGCAGCCCCTGGAAAAGGCCTGGCATGTTCTTCATTGCCTGCCCCTACATTCAGAGTCCAACCCCATGTATCTCTGCTTCTCCTCCCCAGTGACCACAGGGTACCCAGGGAGGCTCAGGCTGCATGGGGCTCCACGGGGGCTGCCTCCCCATCACCACGGGGCTGCAATCCCGACCAATGGACCCTGCTGCTGACATCCCAAGGAAAGGCCTGGCGGCCTGGGCAGTGTCACCCAGCCCACTTGGGCACCAAAGGGTTCAGCTTCCCCAGGCCAGAGCAGGGAAGGTGTCCCTGGACCTCTCACCAGGGACGACCTGCACTTACCCTGGTGACTGCTGTCACACTCGCTCTCCCTCATGCTTCCTGACTCATCTCCACCACTTGCCTCCAGGTCTTTTCTCTTTCTCTTCAATAACTGCCATTCACGTCCTAGTCCCTCTTTTCCCCTTCATCGCCACTGCCTGGAGCGCCGCCAGGAGGGCTGGGAAGTGGTCAGGATCTGTAACATCTTCTGTCCCTGTGGAATGAGAAAGCACAAACACCTCCAGAAATGCAGCGCCCATGGGCAAGTGACGCAGAGAGGAAGCATGGGGCACGCGTTGGAGACTGTGGGCCAAGGCCACTAAGACTTCATCTGGGAATAGCCGATGCAGGAGGGGACCCTCCATCAGGGGAATGGCAGGACCCCTGTACGCTGAGCTCTACTCAGTCACACCATGGGCACCAAAACTCTCCCCCGCAGGGAAAAAGCAGTGTGACTATACATGCTAAACGGCTGCAGGCAGTTCTTTGCACAGGTTAGCATAATAATCTAAATGGCACGTGAGCACAGGAGCAAAAACTTGTAGCTATTCACTCTCTGAGGTTAACCGGTGGACTCGCTGGCACAAAATATTGCTGAGGCAGAAAAATTAAGAGTCTGGTGAGTCAACCCTTTTCCCTTCATCCATAGTTCTGGTGGGAAAATCACAACAGTCCAGCAGGGAAAAACTATCTTGATGCAATCTTGTGCAGACATTAAGAACTGCAGAGATGCTGTAGTGAAATCCTCCACCGGGTAGGCAGGAAGGACAGGCTGTGGCCATACAGCTGGAGCACTTAGTCCTCCTCACACTCAGGAAGGCACCATGATTTTTAGAGCAGTCCTGCCCTGAGTTTTCATTCTGTGGGGCAAACATAAAAGCGAAAGAGTGTGTTTGTGTCTGTGAGCAGGGGTAGATCTACCAGGGGCCAGGTACCAGTGCCTTTGTTCACTCCTAACTTTCTCCTGCCAGCATTGCTGCCACTGCACAGCCTCTTCTTTCCCAGGGTCAAAATAGCACATTTTCTTATGTCGCATAACAGATATCATAAAAAAGATTCCCTTTTGCCAGAGAGAAAATCTTTGTTACGCTGAAGTTAAGATTGAAATAATATATTGGTGAGACGTGCAAATTTAAAAAAAAAAGACATTGCCACTGCAAAATCCCCCTCAAGTAACAACCCCTCTCCAATAAATAAAATACATAAATAATCCCTTCTCAATAAAAGTCCAAGCAAACCAAACCAAACAGAAAACAAAAGAAACACAAAACCCAAACAGACCAACCAGCCCCAAAACTCTGACAGAAGAACAGCAATTGGGTTTCAGTGGAACATGGTGAACTGAGTAGATGAAAGCCCAAACAGAGTGCAGATATGGGAACTGGGAAAAAACAAACAAAAAAAAAACCCACCAAGATGAAGAACAGAAGGAAAGAAATGCCTGGGGCATCATTCCAAAAAGCCTAACGTTTTGTGGTGTGGCAAGTCACTTCAGATGATGCTCCCCCAGCCCTGTGCGGCTTCATTCCCCTCCCCGCTCGCTGCAGCACGATGAAAGCACAGGAAGGATGTTCGATGGCAGATTGGCCATCAGCCACTTTCAAAGGGGAGTCATTTAGTGAGATTCACTCATACTTGGATAAGCTGAAACAAAAAAAAAGAAAAAAAGAACAACATTGGTAAAGCAACCAAAAGCAACCAGACTGATCTGCAAATGTACTTCATCTTGGACCTGGTTGATGGGAAAAACACTCTGTTATAGAGAATGTAACATTATGAATACTGATAACACCACGCAGCGAGCCTCAAACACCTATTTCCAGATGAGTGTTTACCACCACGTGGTCAGTTGGCTGACCATATTGTGTACAAGTCTGATTATTACAGCCCTAACGTTGTATTGTTTTTACTTTTCTTTAAATATAGGCGTGTATGTGGTGGGAAGAGGGGGCCTCTTGAATTCTGTAGCACTCTGGAGCTCTCCTGCTTAGACCAAAATCTGTGAGCTGTTCAATGCAAAATGGTCAACCTGATAAAAAAGGTTTCCTGGAAAGGCTGAACCATTTTTAACTACGAAAGTTTATCACTTACTACCCTTGGTAAAATCTAGCAAGTCACTCTTAAGTTCGTAAAAGATAGAGGTAACCCACAGTATTTCTTCAGTTATTTGAGAGAGATGTTGCTCCTAGAAAAGCTGAGAAAGCTTTTGAAGCCTGGATAATTTTTCATTCATGATAACCGTGTGTGTGGATTTTTTGTTTGTTTTGGGGGTTTTTTCTTTCTTTTTTTCCTTTTAAACCCATCTCGCAGATAAAACTTGACACAATTCACCACTGGCAGGAAACCTTGGAGGGTGCGGTCTGCTGGGTAGAGCGGAGGCCCAGGCCTTCGCGTATCTCATTTCCATCCCTGCCGCTGGCACCGACTCACGGGCTGGTGCAGGGGGGGGTGAGTCACCTCCCTGCTCCTCACCTCCTGGAGAGACTGTGGCATACCTGGTGGGACAGCTCTGCTATTTAAGTTAGCTAGTGCCAAGCATGGGATTTTGGGATGACCGAAGGTGATCCATTGGCTTTCACAGGTTCTGGTGTTCGTTCCCAGCAAAATGCACCAGGAGGCAGAGATCAAAGGCCCAGGGTGCTAAGAGAAGCTATGCTGGATTGGTAAATTGAGTTTTCAATATGTTCACGGATTGTACATGAGGGTATTGTTTGGTTAGAGCAACGTTGCCTTCACTGGAGTGTCAAAGGCTTGCCATGTGTAGTCAACCAGAAGTACCGTGTCTTTGCTCAAGAAGGACTTCAAGGTTCGTGTCTCTGCTCCAGCATCAATCCATGTGATCACAGGAGAGGCACCAAGGCTGATCTCATGTCAAGAGGAGCCTTGGGCACTTGGTCCCACCTCAAGCATGGCCACCAAGATTGTCCCATCCAGCTCTGGGCCTTATGTTCCTTGTTCCTGGTCCCCGTCCTCTTCCTTGGCCAGCCCTTGTGTTTTGGTACCATCTGCTCAGCAATCTGCTGCAGCTGATGATGAATTTGAGGCAAAAGTGGAGGGCTGGGTCAGAGTGGAGATGCAGAAGTCTCACACTCCTCAGAGCCACGTGTTGAAGTGGTGTGTTCAACTTTGCAATGCATCAGTCTTGCAGCAGAATCCATTCCTAACACCTCAAGAAAAGTACCTTAACAAGGTGCCTCAAGAGTGCATAAGCTGCATGAAGAGGCACCTACATGAGTTGCTAGGAGAAGTCAGAAGTTCATCTTTAAAGATTCCTTAGCCACAACAGTTCAGCAGTCTTCAAACCTGAAATGTAGGTCTTTCCTTGTCCTTAGTTCTCAATTTGGGCAACCGAACACCACTTTGCTCCTTCTTTCTGACCAAAGAAATCTGAAATTCCTTCCTGCACAGCTTAAACTGTGGGGACGGGGACTCCCTACCCCAGCTCAACCCACAGCAAAGGAGCTATGACACGGCTGTGAAGGACAAGGTGGGAGACACAAAACCAGAGGCCTCCTTCCTAGGAGGATACCGTACCCTCAGTCTTGTCTTGAGCACCCGGACTACCACATCTATTTGGAGCTCCTGGCTGTAGGAGAGCACAGGAGGAGTTCTACTCTAGGTCTGTGGTTACATTTCAGGTGTGAGCAGGATGCTTGTACCTAACCAGAGGAACCCAACCACAGGCAGGGGCAGGTGGGAACACACACACCCCCTGCAAAAGCCATGGTGACCCGGCATGTGCCCAACATGTTGAGGAGTTGCAGGCCCAGGCAAGGGGATGCGGTGTTGCACTCCTGCTCTTCAACTGCTGGCTTTTGCCTACATCCCAAAATCTGCTTGTGAAGCCGGGCATACAAAATTACGGGGTTAGTGCTGGAAAAGTTCTGGAAAACACAAGTTCTGATGTGCTATGAAAGGGCTCCTCAAGTACGTTCAGGAGGCTGGTTCAAAGGATGACAGGATTAACACAATTCAGACGGGTTTGTGTAGCAAGTGCTCTTAGGAGGAACCACATACAGACAGAATATACCATATTGGCATGTAGGGTCCTGAAGGGAGTGAGTTTATCAAGGTTTAAAAAAAGATTCAACATTCACATACGCGGGATCCTCAGAAAAATTGTATCTTGCTCATGAACTAATCCATGAGCCACCTGGGTGTGTAAAGCAGTCACTCATTACATGAGCTGGAAATCGGCTTTCCCATTTGACACAACACTTAAATAATTGCCCAAAAATAACAACCTGGGCACTGCTGCTGCACAAGGGCAAAACATGCCTCCGAGAGACACCCTCCTCAGAGATTGTACCAGGATTAGGCCAGTTGCATTGTTGACTTTGGAAATTTCAAAACATAGAATAGATTTTATCCTTGTGAGACAGAAAATTTTGCTGGCGTTTGCCTTATTCAGTTTTATAGCCTTTTCATCATTACAGAGAATCATCTCACCTTCTGCGCTGAGGTGTCACCTTCTCTTGCTCTCCAGCGTCGGTGGGCGGAGATGTCTGAAGAGACGTGGATGGAGATTCCCTTCCCTGCGCAGGCTGTAACCAAAGAGGGTCACAACAGGTGTCTACCAACATTTTTTACCCCAAGGGTTCAGAGCTCTCTGGTCTCTATTCATTTATTTTCAAATCTACATCTGCCCATATTTATGTCAGGTTCTAAAAATAAGTAGCACCGTTAACATTTTGAATTTTAATTATCTACTGAATATCTAAAAAGATAAGCTGGAAGGGGAAGCCCCTCTGCGAGCAGAGGTACAATCTAGTTAAATGAGTGAAATTTATCAGAAAAAATGAGTAATGAGCAGTGAAGAAGACTGTCTCATTTTGCTAATTTTACTTTATAAATTATCTGATTTGACATTCTGTGCTAAAATTCTGCTTATGAACCAAGAAAAGCAAAGGACATACTCTACTTGGCCACAAAAATTTTGCTGCATTAGTACTGCAGCGTGAAAGCCCCTGCCACCGAAACGAAGACTCTTGTGGTTGTTTCTAGATCACCGTGCATCTAGAAATAGCTAGGTGTGCTGGGCTTCGGGTCTGAGCCCACACAGAGCCTCCTGGTTATCTGCAGCCACATCACAACTGCGTTCATTCCACCGCACAGGTGTCATCAACGCACAGGAGAGCTAAGCAAAGTTGTCCTTCCCCCTACCTGCGCCCCCAAGCCCATTTCAGGAGTGGGAGAAAAGATAATTCTTAACCCTTAACTTGCATTTAATGCATTTTGAATGAGCTATATTGAGACTATCAGCCCATTCTATTTAGGCGCTTTTGCCCGAGACTGGCAATGAACTTTTAATACTGAAGTTATTTCAGAAGAAAGAGGCGAAAGGGTGCCAAAACAGGCTATAAAACTAAGCATGTGTTAAAAGCATCTGTTACAAATAAGGCTGGATTCCACTTTCCATTGTCTTACTCCTTTTTCCTCAAGTTGTTTAAATTTTCCAATTCAAAAGGAATTTGGCTGGAGATTTCCCTTACTTGGTCTTGACCTCAGGGACGGCTGCTTGCAGAAGACTTGTACAAAATCTGTTACAAGCCTTTAAACAGCGAGGGCATGAGAGAAAAGGAACACAGATGTCTCCTTGGATGTTCAGTCCAGAAAAAATTAGGTGCAATAAAGGAGCCTCCCCTATTCCCACCCATTTGATCCCAAAAATAAACTGCAGCAGATCTGTCAGTGCTGCTACTCCAAAAGCACCAACCTTCCCTCACTGATCCGTGAGATGATAAATGTTGCAAACTGTGTCATTTAAGTTACTCACCAACACACATTATTTTTAAAGGACTTCAAAAGTCCATTGATGACTCTCCAAACGAAAGCCCCCTTGGGCTGGCAACTAATACTGAAAGAAATATATCATTTACACGATGAACACCTTGTTCTGAAATAAATATACCATTTTGGACACACTCTCTTAACATCTTCATTAAAGATGAAGAGCTCTGAAGCTCAAACGGCACAAAGAGAAAGGGGGGTGAATTGCACAAATCTCCTCTTTAACCCATGGCAGCACTATATAAAAACAGAACTTCAAAAGGGTGAAGACAGAAATGGCTATCATGCTCCCTAACGAAACCGTGCTCCCTGCTTTCCCAGTTTTCCCTTTTATTTCATGCCAAAAAAACCTCTCATAGGTACCACAAAGTCAGAAAACAAGGTGTCAACTACACAAAGCCAAAATACTCTTAACTTGTAACACAGCTTGTGCAAAATTGTTTTTGCCTGTAATTAACCATCTAGCATTTTTTTTACAGCTTCCTTTAACAATGTTGAAAGAAACAATGTCATGTTAACTCTGCAGCAGCAGCCTAAGCTCTACAAACATATTAATGTCTGCACACTTCATACTAACATGAATTACAGAAGAATAGAACTGCTAATGAGGACATAGCAGGAAAATTGAACCACCTCTCTGTCCGTGTATGAACAGGCTGGAATGTAACGAGGGATAAATGTTCCCACACATTTTTTTGTTACCTTTTTTTCCTTGAATTGTAAACCCGCCAGATTGTCTCCTAGAAATCTTTTCAACAAATTTACAAGGTACAATGATTTTTATTTTCTGTTTTTGGATAAGAGTTATCACACAGAACTCCTCCAGGTTACACAGCTAAGCCAGAAATGCCAAAAGACTGAAAAGACCAATGTCCTATTCGAAGTCTATCATAGTGTTTAACAAATCCCCCAATATTGCAGCCTACCTGGAAGCCCAACTAATTCAAAATATATTTGTGTCTTACCAGTTCAATAATGCACATGCTGTTGCCTGCTTTGAGAGTAGTCAGAGCCTGTTACTAACTACTGACTGATGCTAAAATTTTAAGTGCCATGCAGGAACTTCAGTTCCTAACAGTCAGAAACAGGTTGCTGATGCTGTACACCACAGGGGTTCCTCTTTCAGTCCCCGGACAAGATGCACCCCGTCAATCAGATCCAGAGAGTCAAAGCTTTACAGTGTTAAAGATTCAGATCTGAATTTTGAATCTCAGGCTTCAGCAGGAGCACTGCATTCATTTTTCAATTTCAGTATATTCTGAGAAGATTAAGAACCTTTTCCTTCTAGTTTTTATAGCTATTATAGACTGAAAAGAGCAAAATAGCAGTATGTTTATAGTGTGTAAAACATGTAAACCCTCTCACTGCTAGCGAGTCCAGACACCTATTTGCACACAAAGATCGTTATTCATATCAATTGATACAATTGATATTGTACCAATTAATATTCTCAGGAAAATCACTGCATTTCTAAAATATTTTAGCAGGGCAGGTCCAAAGAAGTTGGCTGGAGCTGAGTTAAATATGGTCTGGCAGCAAATTTGGAAGTATAAATCCCACGTAACATTGTCTCTGATGATTGTGTGTCTCTGATGGCAAAAGATTCTTGTCTTGACATCTCCTTCTTCATAAGGCCAAAATCGTATCGAGGAAATTGCAGTCTTCTACCTTCTCTTGGATCAGAAACAGAACATACTAATCACTACCTTTGCAGTTACCACGGAGTTACATTTGTGAATGTTTTTAATGATGTCTTTCCCAGGGCTTTGGCTAGCTACATGTTAGACACTTGCAGGCCAGGGACTTGCTGCGTGTCATTTAGTAGGCTCAGCAGTCAAAGAGCTCCATGAAATCCTTCTACCATAATAATTTCTTTTAAATTAATCACCATTACAACTTCCCTTTCATCAACTACAAGGTTGTCTTCCTGTTTTATTCTGAGATTATGTAAGAGTATGTTTAACTAAAGTAGAATCAGAATAAGTACTAACTAAGTTTATCTTTCGGCTCCATGCTCCGTACAGCATTATGCTAATTTTTATGGCTCTATTCTATCTGCATCTCTTTACTTACCAATACAGCCACAGAAACACGCTATGACTTCTGAAACGTTTCCTTGGTTCTGGATAGCAAAAGGCTGTCTGGGTAGAAAGCAAAAAAAATAATCATTTCACCTTCAACATAACGTACCATCTTTTCAGGGAGATGCAATAGCTTTGGCAAAGGTTGGGAGACTGGACCTCCTACTTTCCCAAGCCAACAGTCACACGTTATTGCTGCAGCCAAAAGCTCCCCTTGAAGCACAACCCTGCAGCGCTCACAGCACTGATTTCTCATCTTCTCCTCCATTGCCATACCGTGAAATTAAATTGGTTGGAGGTCCCTGGTCTTTTTATGCAACTAGAGGGAGATGCAAGGGGGTCAGCCCACAGAATACAGCGTCCCTGATCCTCAAAAGAGAGGCACATGAAGATCTTCTGAGCATGCACTCTCCTGTCTATTCATATGCTTGATATTCAGCACACACCTGAAACTCACTGCAACAATATAAAGAGAACCAGTCCTGCTAAGTGGCTTTTAAAAAGTTATAGGAAGGTGTTTAATTTCAACAACAACACACCATGAGCTTGTTTTGTAAACAGATTTTCTAAAGAATATAGATTTAAAAAAAAGAAACATTTTGGGGGTGAGAACGGCCAGGATTTCTTCGTTGTTTTGTGCTACTTACTTGATCTATTTCATTAAGTTAACACCTAGGCACATAAATAATTTTCCCCTTTTTTTTTTCCTCATTTTACTGGGAAATTTAGATATTTTTTCTGTGTCATCCCCCCTCCTCCCCAGCATTGATACAGCATTTGCTTTTTATCACTTCTTTGCCTACCTCATGAACTACTCCTGACTATTCAAAATAAACGTTCAAAACACAGTAATAGGAGAATGCCTCAACAACTCCAGAGGCTGAATATCATATATTCATATATGAATTTTCCTATAAGTCTTAACGTACTTTTAGCAAGATCTATTTTACAGCCTTACTACTTCCTAGATTTTTCTCTTAAATGAGAAATAAAGCTCTCCAGGTTTTTATTTCAGTGTCAATTTTTTTCCAGTCTGTACTGATTTTAGATTTTTCTAGAGGTTCAAAGTTCATGTCATAATTCACTTTATTTTCTCTTGTAGTTTCCAGCATTTACCTTTTCTTTAAATGTCAGAGCCTTTCACTTCTGTTACTTTGATTTCCTTGCTGCATCTCTTTTCTCTGCAAGCCCTAACTGATTGTGTATTCGGCTGTGGTCTCCCCATCTTTTTCCACTTCCATTAATATTCTTTAAACCTCATTGTATCTTTGAGCACTTTTTTTTTTTTTTTTGCAAAAAGCCACACTGACCACTTCTTGTTTTTTGTAATCTTCTTTTCAGAGGAACTGCAGCCTGCTGTACGTTGGCCATGAAGTCTCTTCAGTCCCAACTCTCCTTCCATGCAAAAAGATTCCAGTACATCTTGTTGCAGCTCACTGACTTCCTTAATTCCACCAGGTGAATTTACTGAAAACCAGTGCTCTGGCTTGACTGTGAGCATTTATTTCATATCAGGTTGAATTCAAGTAATATTTTGATCCCTTACTCATTATTATCTTGTTTTTCTCTCAATGACATGTTCTCAAGTGTTACTTCAGAAAGGCAACTAAACACAAACATCTGACTTCAGGTTTTAAAGACAAGCAACAAGCTGCTGTAACAGAAGATGAGTAAGAGAACGATGTTACAATAAAGAGATGGCTGAACATGTATTAAATCAGTTGAGATGATAAAACATGTTTTCAATACTTAGGAACAGCTCCGATACAAATGCAGAAAACGCAGACTGGCAAAATTCATAAAGATATCGCATTACTTGGAAAGCAAGAAATTCAACAAAAGCTTATTACTATATTTTTTAATATTTTATTATTATGAAGTGAAATCCTTTACAAATTAAGCTACCTGGATGACTATTTCAGTTAACACTAGCAGCAGAGACTATGACCAGCTTAGAATGGACAACATTTAACAAAACAACATTGTTCCAGGTATTTAACAATTCTCCCCAAAAGCCAATAATGACATATATTTCAAATTCCCAATCAACATGATATTACTACTTACACAAAGTTGTTTTTTTTTTTTTGAGTAAACACATGTGCATCAAACTTTCTTCCATCCCCTCCACCCCCCCGGCAAAAAAGACCACTTTCTTTCTGTTAGTTACTCACTGTTATAGCTTTCTGCATCTTGCATCAAGTCCCAAAATGAAAGCCAGTGTCAAACCTTCCCTGTTGGGAAGATGGTTGCTGACTTTTGTGTAACTACATCTTAATGGCCACAAAACTGTTCTTTCCTTCTTAATCTCTATTCCCCTCCACCCAAATTCAATAACTAATGGTGAAAAGAAAACAGTGGCAGTAGGTCCTGTAAGAGCAAGAAAAGACAAGAGGAGTAAGAAGGAAGCAGCAAAAGCAGTGACATATTGTGCTGCTCCTTACTTCTGGCTATGCGAGGTGATTAACTATTCTACACCAAAGGATATTTTACTTGAGCATTTTTTAAAATAATTTACACTACTCTTATAAAGTGGGAGTGCTTTTCTGGTAATTGCCAATGAAAGAAGAGCTTATTTCAAATGTGAAGGTTATCACCAATATTCCAATAGAAGGGAGAAACAAGACAGGCAGGAACACATTTAACTAAAGAAGAAGCAAGAAAAAAAAAGCCTCCCAAGAAATCAGGCTACGACCACTAAAATTGTAGATGATAACAGAAAAAGAGTGATAATTTTTAAATGCAAGAGAAGCAGTGTCCTTCTCCATATTATATCTGAACACTTACTACTTAAGTGTATGGAGTAATGCTTATTACATATCTCTCACCAGTTTATAGAATTTGAGTCTTCCAGTCACATACATCAGTATCACTCTACATCTAGAAAGTAACACTGATCAACATGAGTAATACCCAAATATAAGGTGATGTTTGCTAAAAATACATTTTGCTGTATTTTTAACAAATGAAACTGAGATTTTAGCATACCATTGAATATTTCTTCATGAAGATAGAGCCAAGAAGAGCGTATGTAAACAAAAGTGGCTTAATCCCCTCCACAGAATGAAATACAGTAGACAGAAAACCATTTATCAAGGTATTTATGACCAGAAGTCTCACTCAGTGGGATACTCCACACCATTACTCAGAGTTGTATTTCACAATTTCTTTTTAAATTATGTATTAATTCTTTTTAAAGTTAAATTCCTTTTGTTTTCTTCAATCTTCCAAGAAACCAAAGAAGAACAGAAACAATGGGTGAAGTTTAAGCAGATTTGCCTTTTGAGTTGCCTGCATTGTGGTGTTGTCTATGTTTTCATCATTGCTGAAGAAGAAGCTTGGAAACAGGTCAGTTGTAAGTGCATGCTGCTTTTAAATTTGTTTAGTAACTCTTCTAGTAACCTGTAAAAGGAAAATACTTACAACATTAGCAGATTCTGAAAAGGAAACAATTACCAAAAGTTTTGGCTATCCTGCCTGTGAATTCAAGTACGTCGTCTGATTAAATAAGGGCCTAAAATGGAATGTACTCAAATCTCGGAATATTATGGGCATTTAAAAGCATACCAATGTGTCAGGATGATCTGTGGTCAGAGAAGGACTTAGCCACAGAGATTTTATCAAGGTGATAAAATAGGCCTTTATACTGCTTTCCTTCCAGATAAAGATCATCTTCTTGAGAGAAATGTATTTGCAAAACACAATGGCAAAATAACTGGCGGAGAATGTCATAAGCCAAATTTGTAAGGAAAACCCAGAAATTGCCAGCCCATGTCCCATAAACCCAGTATCCCTTATCAAGGCTACGGCTTTTTGTCTACAGCTGAATTGCGAATTTCAGTTCTCAAATTTGTCTTTGGAAGGTATTTTGTTGATTTCTCTGAAGATTCATGGCTGAAAGAACAGAGACAGTATGACCGTTCTAGGAGAAACATTAATTCACTGGCAACCATGTGATTTTGTCCTTCATAGATAACGCAGTATGTGTGAGTTCATTTTGGAGCATAACAATGGTTCGTTCACATTTATATAGCTGCCAAGAAGGCACTTGGTGCAGTGGATAATATTTATTCTAATCCACAAACTACAGCTGTAGGACCAAGGGTGTTGATGGCTCTGTTGCAGAAGACAATTATTGTAACAGTGGAGATGCATTATTAAGTTTTACAGTCTTTCCTGCATGTTTTATTTTCCCTGTGTTCTAGGGAAGGATGTGTTCTCTGAACTTTTTACTCTGTTTCAAAACCAAGCTAGATAGGGCAGACATGTAACAACTCAACTTTTTGGCAAGCTGTGATTATTGAACAGCCATTAACAGAAGAAATTATACTGTATGTTACAGAACCCAAACCAACCCAAGAACAACAACCTGAACCACAAAATCAGTATCTGCTTCCTCAGCAGGTCCCCTGGAAGATGAATATAGCCACATTTATCATTTAGTATCATAGTAATAACCAAACAGAAGTGAACAGCTCTAAATTAGTGTACTAATGTGTGCTACTTTACATAAATACATGTAGCTTACAATGAGCTGTCTGTAATAATGACAACTATAGTGTAACGACCTGGGAAACAGAACAAGTTTCGTACTGTCTAGGGCTCAGAACTCTGAGGCAGATGTAAAAATGATGCAGCTCTTGATTCTCATCTGGCCCATGAAGCTCAAATGCTTATGATGAAGTGAAAAAAAAAAAAGTAATCTACAGGTGTTTTGGAAAGTCTGAGTTGAAAGAACTCTCCTTACTCAAAACTGATTCCTATCTTTAAGGAGGTATCTTGAGACTTGTTGTGGCTAGTGAGGAGTGGGTTTGAATAAATAGACAGAGGACATCTGGAAGAAGGCACAGTCCACAGACTATGGGCTGCACAAACAGTCTCATATGTCTACAAAATATTCTAAATTGTGACTGTTGAGGCCGAACTGATTTGATGCAGTTCAATTCCTGAAAGTACCGTAATACCAAAACACCTATACTTTTACTAATATACTCATGACAGATCCATCCTAATTTCACCAAACTGCTCTTTATTAAGCTATGCTTGTAAAACAGACTACCAAAACCAGGTTGGATGCAGCAAAACAGCTTGGTCATCAAAGGTAGGGAAGGAAGAACCCAAAACTCCTCCTCCTCCTGATGCTAAGAAAGAGCCATAGACCCTTCTTATTTGTTTTTAAAAAGAAACAGGCCAGTTTTGAGGGCTCCCCATTTATCAGCTGGCAAAAGCTTGAACTTCTGCTCCTTGGCCATTTTCTCATTGCTGCTAAATTCAATGAGACAAGACAATGGACCCAACCGAAACTTTAAGATTAACATAGAAGACTAAAATAAATGACAAAATAAATACAAAGCTATACTGAACTGATCAGGCTAGGATGGGCAGGACAGATATGCCACAAAGCCACCACCTTTTCTATGTAATTCAATAAGCCAAGGACTTAGCTTACTCCTAACTCTGTCCAAAGAGGCTTCTGCTCTGTAATTCAGAAGGGTCAAATACAGTGGATGTTAACCCTCTAACAACAAAGTTCTGATACAAGAGTAAAAAGCAATGGCTCCAGAGACCAAAAAGGAGACAAGAAGGTGCATTATACTCACTTTTTGTCAGTTCCACTTGAAAGTTGGGGCAAGGCTTCTAAAGCTTGCTTAAAGCTTGAGCTGCAAGGAAAACAAAAATACTCATATTCCACTGGTGCAAGTCTCAGCATTCACAGTTTCTCTCTATAAATTCCATGGAGATATGGTATATTTTACCCATTCCTACTTCAATATATTATTTGCACATTCATGTGCAAATTGAACATAAAGCAGTCATGGGTTCAAGCAGGTCTCTTGAGACTCCTAATGTGATGTATACCAGCTACCAACAGGAAATGTTAAATCAGCAGCTGATTTTACAAGACTGTGCTTGACATCCTGGACTCTTCAAGAATTAGATGCCAGCCTGCCTTCTGCCTCAAACTAGGTGACCATTAGAGTATGACACACAGACAAAACCATTTATTTTGGCTTTTTGTGCTCAATAGGCAGGTCGCTGCATTCTCCCCTACAGAAGGGGGCCTATAGAGAGAATGACAGCAGGTTCCCATTGAGGTAATGTAGATTAATAGAGTAATTCAGGTTGGAAGGGACCTCTGAAGGTCTTCAGGTCTAACCCCCTTCTGTAAGTAGGGCCAACTTTGAGGATAGAGGAGGTTTCTTGGGGCATTATCCACGTTCCAGGTATTTAACAATTCTCCCCAAAAGCCAATAATGACATATATTTCAAATTCCCAATCAACATGATATTACTACTTACACAAAGTTGTTTTTTTTTTTTTTGAGTAAACACATGTGCATCAAACTTAGTATTTCATGTTACAGGACCTGTACACTGTATTTTTAAAGCACGTAACTGAACTGCCAGAAGAGAAAAGTTGACATTCAAAAATTGTTTGAAATTTCAGTGCACTGTTTCTGAAAAGTCTCACTCAAAAAGACTGTAAATACAGAAAGAATACATTATTACTGCCTGATTTAGTTGCGAGTCATTACTTCAGTTATAAAATTAAA
>NW_015090830.1:14825112-14934084 GCF_001431845.1 Calidris pugnax | reverse complement strand
CCACCCCATCCCCTCCACCCCCCCGGCAAAAAAGACCACTTTCTTTCTGTTAGTTACTCACTGTTATAGCTTTCTGCATCTTGCATCAAGTCCCAAAATGAAAGCCAGTGTCAAACCTTCCCTGTTGGGAAGATGGTTGCTGACTTTTGTGTAACTACATCTTAATGGCCACAAAACTGTTCTTTCCTTCTTAATCTCTATTCCCCTCCACCCAAATTCAATAACTAATGGTGAAAAGAAAACAGTGGCAGTAGGTCCTGTAAGAGCAAGAAAAGACAAGAGGAGTAAGAAGGAAGCAGCAAAAGCAGTGACATATTGTGCTGCTCCTTACTTCTGGCTATGCGAGGTGATTAACTATTCTACACCAAAGGATATTTTACTTGAGCATTTTTTAAAATAATTTACACTACTCTTATAAAGTGGGAGTGCTTTTCTGGTAATTGCCAATGAAAGAAGAGCTTATTTCAAATGTGAAGGTTATCACCAATATTCCAATAGAAGGGAGAAACAAGACAGGCAGGAACACATTTAACTAAAGAAGAAGCAAGAAAAAAAAAGCCTCCCAAGAAATCAGGCTACGACCACTAAAATTGTAGATGATAACAGAAAAAGAGTGATAATTTTTAAATGCAAGAGAAGCAGTGTCCTTCTCCATATTATATCTGAACACTTACTACTTAAGTGTATGGAGTAATGCTTATTACATATCTCTCACCAGTTTATAGAATTTGAGTCTTCCAGTCACATACATCAGTATCACTCTACATCTAGAAAGTAACACTGATCAACATGAGTAATACCCAAATATAAGGTGATGTTTGCTAAAAATACATTTTGCTGTATTTTTAACAAATGAAACTGAGATTTTAGCATACCATTGAATATTTCTTCATGAAGATAGAGCCAAGAAGAGCGTATGTAAACAAAAGTGGCTTAATCCCCTCCACAGAATGAAATACAGTAGACAGAAAACCATTTATCAAGGTATTTATGACCAGAAGTCTCACTCAGTGGGATACTCCACACCATTACTCAGAGTTGTATTTCACAATTTCTTTTTAAATTATGTATTAATTCTTTTTAAAGTTAAATTCCTTTTGTTTTCTTCAATCTTCCAAGAAACCAAAGAAGAACAGAAACAATGGGTGAAGTTTAAGCAGATTTGCCTTTTGAGTTGCCTGCATTGTGGTGTTGTCTATGTTTTCATCATTGCTGAAGAAGAAGCTTGGAAACAGGTCAGTTGTAAGTGCATGCTGCTTTTAAATTTGTTTAGTAACTCTTCTAGTAACCTGTAAAAGGAAAATACTTACAACATTAGCAGATTCTGAAAAGGAAACAATTACCAAAAGTTTTGGCTATCCTGCCTGTGAATTCAAGTACGTCGTCTGATTAAATAAGGGCCTAAAATGGAATGTACTCAAATCTCGGAATATTATGGGCATTTAAAAGCATACCAATGTGTCAGGATGATCTGTGGTCAGAGAAGGACTTAGCCACAGAGATTTTATCAAGGTGATAAAATAGGCCTTTATACTGCTTTCCTTCCAGATAAAGATCATCTTCTTGAGAGAAATGTATTTGCAAAACACAATGGCAAAATAACTGGCGGAGAATGTCATAAGCCAAATTTGTAAGGAAAACCCAGAAATTGCCAGCCCATGTCCCATAAACCCAGTATCCCTTATCAAGGCTACGGCTTTTTGTCTACAGCTGAATTGCGAATTTCAGTTCTCAAATTTGTCTTTGGAAGGTATTTTGTTGATTTCTCTGAAGATTCATGGCTGAAAGAACAGAGACAGTATGACCGTTCTAGGAGAAACATTAATTCACTGGCAACCATGTGATTTTGTCCTTCATAGATAACGCAGTATGTGTGAGTTCATTTTGGAGCATAACAATGGTTCGTTCACATTTATATAGCTGCCAAGAAGGCACTTGGTGCAGTGGATAATATTTATTCTAATCCACAAACTACAGCTGTAGGACCAAGGGTGTTGATGGCTCTGTTGCAGAAGACAATTATTGTAACAGTGGAGATGCATTATTAAGTTTTACAGTCTTTCCTGCATGTTTTATTTTCCCTGTGTTCTAGGGAAGGATGTGTTCTCTGAACTTTTTACTCTGTTTCAAAACCAAGCTAGATAGGGCAGACATGTAACAACTCAACTTTTTGGCAAGCTGTGATTATTGAACAGCCATTAACAGAAGAAATTATACTGTATGTTACAGAACCCAAACCAACCCAAGAACAACAACCTGAACCACAAAATCAGTATCTGCTTCCTCAGCAGGTCCCCTGGAAGATGAATATAGCCACATTTATCATTTAGTATCATAGTAATAACCAAACAGAAGTGAACAGCTCTAAATTAGTGTACTAATGTGTGCTACTTTACATAAATACATGTAGCTTACAATGAGCTGTCTGTAATAATGACAACTATAGTGTAACGACCTGGGAAACAGAACAAGTTTCGTACTGTCTAGGGCTCAGAACTCTGAGGCAGATGTAAAAATGATGCAGCTCTTGATTCTCATCTGGCCCATGAAGCTCAAATGCTTATGATGAAGTGAAAAAAAAAAAAGTAATCTACAGGTGTTTTGGAAAGTCTGAGTTGAAAGAACTCTCCTTACTCAAAACTGATTCCTATCTTTAAGGAGGTATCTTGAGACTTGTTGTGGCTAGTGAGGAGTGGGTTTGAATAAATAGACAGAGGACATCTGGAAGAAGGCACAGTCCACAGACTATGGGCTGCACAAACAGTCTCATATGTCTACAAAATATTCTAAATTGTGACTGTTGAGGCCGAACTGATTTGATGCAGTTCAATTCCTGAAAGTACCGTAATACCAAAACACCTATACTTTTACTAATATACTCATGACAGATCCATCCTAATTTCACCAAACTGCTCTTTATTAAGCTATGCTTGTAAAACAGACTACCAAAACCAGGTTGGATGCAGCAAAACAGCTTGGTCATCAAAGGTAGGGAAGGAAGAACCCAAAACTCCTCCTCCTCCTGATGCTAAGAAAGAGCCATAGACCCTTCTTATTTGTTTTTAAAAAGAAACAGGCCAGTTTTGAGGGCTCCCCATTTATCAGCTGGCAAAAGCTTGAACTTCTGCTCCTTGGCCATTTTCTCATTGCTGCTAAATTCAATGAGACAAGACAATGGACCCAACCGAAACTTTAAGATTAACATAGAAGACTAAAATAAATGACAAAATAAATACAAAGCTATACTGAACTGATCAGGCTAGGATGGGCAGGACAGATATGCCACAAAGCCACCACCTTTTCTATGTAATTCAATAAGCCAAGGACTTAGCTTACTCCTAACTCTGTCCAAAGAGGCTTCTGCTCTGTAATTCAGAAGGGTCAAATACAGTGGATGTTAACCCTCTAACAACAAAGTTCTGATACAAGAGTAAAAAGCAATGGCTCCAGAGACCAAAAAGGAGACAAGAAGGTGCATTATACTCACTTTTTGTCAGTTCCACTTGAAAGTTGGGGCAAGGCTTCTAAAGCTTGCTTAAAGCTTGAGCTGCAAGGAAAACAAAAATACTCATATTCCACTGGTGCAAGTCTCAGCATTCACAGTTTCTCTCTATAAATTCCATGGAGATATGGTATATTTTACCCATTCCTACTTCAATATATTATTTGCACATTCATGTGCAAATTGAACATAAAGCAGTCATGGGTTCAAGCAGGTCTCTTGAGACTCCTAATGTGATGTATACCAGCTACCAACAGGAAATGTTAAATCAGCAGCTGATTTTACAAGACTGTGCTTGACATCCTGGACTCTTCAAGAATTAGATGCCAGCCTGCCTTCTGCCTCAAACTAGGTGACCATTAGAGTATGACACACAGACAAAACCATTTATTTTGGCTTTTTGTGCTCAATAGGCAGGTCGCTGCATTCTCCCCTACAGAAGGGGGCCTATAGAGAGAATGACAGCAGGTTCCCATTGAGGTAATGTAGATTAATAGAGTAATTCAGGTTGGAAGGGACCTCTGAAGGTCTTCAGGTCTAACCCCCTTCTGTAAGTAGGGCCAACTTTGAGGATAGAGGAGGTTTCTTGGGGCATTATCCACTGAAGTTTGAGTAACTCCAAAGATGAGGTTTCCACCCCACTCTGGACAACAGATGGGGAATAGAAGTTCAGGGAACGATGCAGGACCTGTGCAGATATGTATAATCCTGTTAAGATTCTGACTTGTGGCAACTATTACTAGTGACAAGTTCAGGAATAAAAAGGCAGCTGTGAAGCTCCAGCTTCCAAGGTTCGCTGTGCTTTGCCTCAATGCTAATCAGCATTGAGATAATGCCACTTCCACGTTACCCAGTTTGAGCCAGTGCCAAGTTGTTTTCATTTGGGGGTCTTCACCACTATTAGACACTCAGAATAGGGAAGCAAGCCCTTTGAAACAGAATGCAGTGACATTGTAGGACACTATCTGTGACACTATGAAGACACATTAAACTCTCAAGCCCTGCAGTCTCTCCTACAAAATGTTGATCAGGTAAGACGACCAAATTACCATCTGGGGGAACATGTAATGGCAATCCTAATGGAATGGTAGGTAATTAAAGTAATGAATGAACCTACCCATACCTAATCCCCAACATAATCAACTAGAAGTTTCAATCAATCACTTTTAATCAAAACTGCTGACAGCTATCATAGTTTGTTTCTACATGCCTTGACTACATCAGCCACTGATGCTGCTAATGCTTTTCTTTCTCCCTTTATATTAATGTGTGAGTCTGTTCCATATTATTTATTTTCGGTCGTGCAACTCACTGAGAAATGATAAATTGCTGAAAGCCTTTTGAAGGCTTTAATTCTAAGAGACAGCGTGAAGCTGAATTTGCTTTCTCTGATTAGGTGTGTGGAAAAGAAGTAGGGTATTGTACAAGTTTGTGGAGAGCCCAAATTTTCCATAACCCTATAAGGGAGTCCTGCCAGTGGCCGGTTCTGTAGCCTCTCTGAAGTGCCCGGTAGGTACTTTGCTGTGCACTTCATGAGACTGCTGTGAAAAACTGATTCCTATCTTTAATAAAGCACAAGAGCTAAGTAAGGCAAGGAGGTATCTTCAGACTTGTGGCTAGAGACTTAGTGACATCTGCTTTTGTCTTGTTTTAGCATCACTTTCCTCAGCAGCTGAACTGCTGTTAAGAAGTTCTACTTTTTTTTTTTTTTTTGAGTGGCAAATACTACTTTGTGTCTAAAAGTTCAAGTAAAAACAAGAAAAAGTAATTATTTTCTTTCAACTGATAAAGCTTTGCTAGTAATCCTAGTAAACTGTTTTTTGTATATTTACCCAGTATATCACATATTCTATTTGAAGAAAAATTTCTTAATCCTAAATTTACATTACGTACTTCTGCAAATTTACCAAGGACTCCATGACATTGAAAAAACAAACATTAAAGCATGTCTTACTTGCTTTCAGGTGTTAGGTATATGGCCACGGTATCTCTCAACGCACAGATTTCAAGTCTTGCCTACAGACAGAAATACAAATATTGAAACAATGACACAATGTCCTTTCATCAAGTGAATACCAGTATCCCAAAGCTTCATCTTTTTCAGAGGCAAATACTGTCGCAGGCTGCAGCTGAAAGCAGCCTTGGCTTTTAACAGTTTGTTTCCTGTATTTTTTGTTGCCACGCTGCTAAGTCAAGAGACTGCTAAAAGGAACATTTTCATACTTTTGACTCAATTCAAACTGTTTGTACAGTCACTATGTAGCAGTCTAAAAAACATTGGTTTGCTTCTCAGTAACAAATCCTCAATTCTGTTCCATCTTTTCTGTACTGCAATAGAAAAGCAGAAGGATGCAACCTTAATTTGTCTGTCTTTTTTTTTTTTAATTTTTTTTTAAAAATTTTTAAAAATTAAATACAATGAGCTTTACTTCTCACAGCACAGCTTGGCCAGGGAGGAAGGAAACACAAGAGTACAAAAATCTGTCAATAGACATTTTATTCTTGGTTTTCCTGTTGAATTAATTTTTTTCCATCAGATGAGGAAGCCAAGTGGTCGTGCTCTGCTTCTTCTCTGTCATGTGGTGGGCACACAAGCTTGGGGATTTTACTCCTGCAGTGTACTGTGTGTCTAGATATTTATTTTCACCAAGGCAAACTGTGGTGGAGAATGACCTCAGGATTAAACAAATTTCACAGATCATTCTTTAGTCTCTGAAAAGCAATTATCATCATCCCAGGTTTTACATGAAATAGAAACATTCTGCATATGATCAATGCTTTAAGTAATTTCATTTAAAATGTAAAGTGAACTTCATCCAAATTGATATTCATCACAAAGATAAAGTTTGATCTAGTCAGCCACTACAGAAACTTAACTACATTTAGACCCAACTAGTATGACATTAATTTTCCAAACCAAAACTTTTTATAATGCAACATAGGCATCAAATTGAAGTTCTAATGAAAGGCTTTGGCTTTTCACTCTTCCCCTCATCTCTTCCCTAGGTAGGAAGCCAGCTGAGATTTAAGCTTTTTTAGTTGCCGAACTTTCTGGCACAAAATATAACCTAGCCATCACCAAATTTTATACATGTAATAAAGTATTTTCTCATGACAGAATGTCTCACCTCTTTTTGCATGGTGCTCCAAGATGAACAGCCTTGAACTTTTTGAAGTCCTACACATAAGATTCTGGAGTCTTTCCTACATTTTAGCAGGTAGCAGTACCACGGGGAAATACCCCATTCTCAAGTACCGCAGCCTAAATAAACACGGTGGAAGGGCAAGCCCTGCAAAACTGGGTGATGGGATGTGGGAATACAGATTCAGGCTTCTCTTTGGGAATGGGTATTTTTTGATCAGTCTGACCAGACTCAGAACTCTCTGAGTTCTTTTTGATGGGTATTTTTTGATCAGTCTGACCAGAACTGCAGACTCTCACACACTGCTGCAGTTCTGCCAGACAGGGTTTTCTATGCTCAGAGGAACAGAAAATGATCATGAGTGACAAATTTACAGTAGGGAGAGAAAATACTTTCAATTACAGATTTAGGCAGGAAGTTTATACAGTGGGTTGTCTAGTCAAACAAAACTGATATAGGGTAGCTTTCGTTGCTATTCACTGATTTGGTTTTAAATAGGCAGTTAATCTTTTGTGGCTGCAATCTTCCTACATTAATTCTCTGTCCACACAACTACTACCAGCAACTGGAAAATAAGGCTTGCAACTGGATAATTATTTTCCCATCATAATGCAAGAATGCTGTCACGTACAATGAAAACTGGAAGTTTGCTCTTCTTGCCTGTTACAGCCGTAGCAATCATTGACTCAAAGGGATTTTTTTTTAAACTATTTTTTCTTAGAGTCCTTTAAAACTTATCAAATAGCCAGTACAACTACCAATCCAGCCACAAATGAAGAAGGCAGTGTAAGGGTATCTGTTCTACCTATGCTACAATGAAGTGCTGATGTAGAAATAGTAAAACAGACAAATGACTAGTTTTGCAAAGACTTGCAATATCCTACTGCATGACATCTTCAAGATTTTTTTTAAATCTCAAAATATCAAAAAATTGTTTTTTCTTTTAAAGTATTTTTTTATGACAGGCTAAAGACACTATTTAACAATATTTTAAACAGATACCGTTATGATGCTTTTTACCTCACAGGGTATAGGTAAACTTTCATGCACTCAGACACAAAGACAACACTAAAATATAATCAAACCCAAGAACCAGTATCCCAATGGGTATTAACCCAGAAATCTGAAATAGGTTGTATACTCATTCTTTTTTATTTCCTTGCTTTCACTGCTACAATAAATCCGACAAACACACTGATAATACCTCTTTCTCTGTTATTCTGTTTTCTAGGTTCAGATGTTTGACAGTACACAGTATTCAGGTACCTGTAAAGCTCCATTTTTGCTGAAGGATGAAACACACTGCATCAGTCGACTCAGCTCTTCAGAGACTGCCTCTACAACCCTTGACATTACCCGAGGAACTAAATCTTTGGAAATGGTAAACACCTGCGAAAAAATAACAAACACAATAGCTATATTAACAGAAATATTTTCTGCAGTAACATTTCAGGAAAAAGCATTAAATGCTTTGATTGAGAGGATGGCTTTTATCAATTGACATAAAAATTTCAAAAGCAACTGGAGTACGAAGGATTTCTTTTGATGCTTGCCCTGTGCTTTGACCAATTGCCTCTGTTAATAGCAATGTTAGCTATGCCGTAATGACAACTTTCTTGCAACACCTAAAAGTAGCAAGACTTCAAAACACATGCTCGCTGCTGATGGATGCAACTAGTCACGTCATGAACACAGACTGCTGTTTTGTAGATAGCATCTTTAATTCACGGTTATTTGACTGACTGACCCAAACACACTTTTTACTCATGTATTTTGCTGTTTCTTCTAGAATCCTTTACATTTGATCACTGTCAAACTGCTAGCGTCTTTATTCTCTGTTGCAGAAACAAGCCTTTGAAAAGGGTTAAGAGTATGGCAGTGTAACGGATTTTCATTTAGATTCTTTCATCACTGCCATTTTTTAGTTCACCGGCAAAAACATTATACCTTACTGGTTTTACCATGCATCAAGACAGTCTTTTTAACTGCTTATTTGTATAGCTTTTTAAATGGATCCTCCATTTGAGGTTCAGAATAGCAACTGCAACACAACAGCAACGCAAAATTGAACATTAGATCTATACCTGAAGGAAACCATAAAGAAACCAATCTTCTTTAACGGGAACTTTAAGGAAGCGAGAAATTGTTGGCGAATTAAAAAAGAAAAAAAAAAATAGTAGTATGATTTTTCTACACAGAATTGGAGAAAAACACAGGCCAATAGGTTGGGATATAGGAGGAAGTGAGACTATAGGTTAGACCAAACTTCTGTCAAGACTTAAAGGTGATGATAAAGCTGCACTAAAACTGCACAGGTTTGAGGGAGAAGATGACACAAGGAACTGAAGACGATGTGAGTGGTGCAAGAAGGAAAATGAACTGCATAGACTTTTTAAACAATTACTCCCCTGATTTCTGCTTTAAAATGATCTAAAAAATTAAGTAGTGGAATGATTTCTTTGCTAGGATATCTTTGCTTTATGTGAAGTTTAGATCTCATGTCTGACAAGGAAATGTAGTAACCGACAGAAGATACTCATATGTGTGTAACAGTAAATTGTGTGTGTGTTTCTGTAATAAATACATGATTCCTACACAGTTTTCAGTGATTTAAGGAATGAATTATGTATCAGGGATCCAACAAAACTGACTGTTCCAGAAGGCAGGTCTGCACCATACGCTAAGTATATTGATCACATATTTCAGCCATCAGCTGCTACCAATGCTAATTCAAACATGCAACCTGCTATAACCTACAAAAACAAAGTAAGTTACATGCTTAGTTACATGATAAGAAAAAAAACCCAAAAAACCACCAACAGAAAAAAAAAAAAGCAGTAATGATTTGGGAATGGATCATCTTATTCAGCAGCAAATATTGCTGAGCAATTCATAACAAACATACCAGGAACATACCCAAAAATCTTCTACTGAGAAGAGAGTATTTGTGCCCACAACGAGCACTCTTGAAGTTACTATACAGAATCCAGGAAAAAAATTCTCAGCAACGGTGAATCATCACAAATTTGCAATAAGAAGTCCTTATTTTGATTTCAGTTAAATTTTAATTCAAAGGTAGAGAAACAATTTTCTTTCCGCTTCAGTCCATGCTCGCTGTTCAGCTGATGGTTAATTTTTGCTGTTTCAAACTACAGAAACTTGCAGCCTTGCTAACTAAACTTAAATCTGACCCAGCTCACAGAATTTCCACCAGAAAACAGTGAAAATGGAGGTTTCATCTTGACACACATTTTCATATTTCTGTAATATTTCACGTCTAGAAATCTATGAGGCAACACTATTTGGGCCAAAATCAGTATCGGTCTCAATGAAGTCAGCAAGGAAGTGCACCTTTCTGCTGCAGCAATTTAACGACTGTGCCTGTTTACAGGATTAGCGCACAAATGCTTGACTTTTTTAAAGCAAAACCTCTCATTTTCATTTTTATTAAATTCCACTACACTGAAAAACAACATTAAAAATTAATGTCATGGTAGTATATATTTTTGGTGTTGCTTATCTCCCCCTTTGGAAGCATTTGCTAAAATTAGCAATGCTTCTGTGAAAATGGCTATAAGTAAATACTGAAAATGAATCAAAAATATTGCAAGCGATATTTAAAGTTTCTGAAAAATATTTTCATTTATGTGAATCCTTGTAATTTAAGAAAGAATAAAAGAAACAAACCCTCAAATGAATCTCATAAGATTTTAAGTAGGTGGAAAAAGCAGAGCAGGTATACTTGTGGTATTTTGAAAGGTTTTACTGATATTACTACCAATGCTTGTACCAAGAGCACTAGTAATCTGGTAACACTCTTGATGATCAGAAGGAAGGAGTATGTAGAACCGAGGCTGTAATTTAAAGAACTACAGAAAATTCCTGCATATCACCACAAAAGGCCAAATAACTGCAGGACTGCGAGCATATTATTTTAATGATAATATTTCAATTTTAATATGCACTCCCTATCATAAGCTATTACTAAGCTAAGTATTTCAGAACACAGTTTGTGCTGTACAGAGTCTATAAAACTTTCTGGTTTTAGGTTTTCACTTTTTTTCCTATGTACACGAGTGACATATATTGCCTTTTCACTCCGAGTGGCATATATTGAACATTTCTTCTAAAGCAAAGCACAAGCTCATTTTCATATGTTGTGGAAAATAAAGTTAATCAGAGAAAGTGAGCATCATATCTACCTATATTTCTCTCCCTGTATATATTTGATCTGCATGAAAAGGGAAGAATTGAGCTTTAGAGTTTGGCTTTCCTCTTCATCAGACAGCGGAAACAAAAAGGTGTAATGGAGTGTTACTGAGGATAAACAGGAACTGTTCATCTCCTCCTGCCCTTAAAAAAGTTAGCAGTTGCATACTTGGTTGTCTAAACCTAACTCAAAGCACCTAAATCTATAATGAAGGGGTGATGAAAGCCAGGATTTAACACGCAAAGTACACTGAAATGATTCATATAAATATAAGCATGAAACAATCTGAAGGTTTGCTCACCTCTGCATGCACAGCAATGATATTCACTAATGCTTCTTTCAAATAGTTTCTGACACCTGAAACAAAACAAACAGGATAATTAATTACTTTCATTCTGTTGTCTCAACAAAACCATAATATTCTACTGTTTAATACTGTACTTTTTCTTTTCATTCTTTCACTAGCACTTTTGCAATCAGAGGCAGAAAGAGAAAGTTCCATAGCCACACCACTAGCCTATTTCCTTTTTCAAATCAAATGGAGAAAGGCACATTTCCTTACAGCAAAAGGTTAAAAAAGCCAGCAGGTTCCTGTTTCAGTATTCTTTTTCTCTGGCAACCCAATTTAATAAAAACTTAGCATTATTAAAAAATAAATTCTGAACGTCTTGCTAGAATACACATACCATGGCAGAGCACATTCACTGCAGCTCAGTAAGTATTAAAGAAACAAAGACGAGGATTTTTGTTTGTACAACGGTCTTCAAGAAGATCGTACTACTTTATCAGCTTCTCTGACTGTAAACTAGTAGCACAGATAGAAACAGTAAGGACTCTTGTTTCTCTGAAAGCAGTTCAGAACATATTACTCATGGGAGTTTATAGGAGATGTCATGTCTTAGTAGACATTTCCTCTTGGGGAGGGTGGAGAATTCAAATAAGCATTTTATTTACCAAGCATATGAAATACTTATCAATTTATACTATAAAGGAAATTCTAAATCAAAGGACATCCAGAAGGAACTGCAATGATCCCATCACTCCCTTTGGTATATTCAATCAACAGTAAGAGATCAGAATCATGGACAAAGACTGGTGAGACCACACAGCTCAGAGATCATAGCGTGATTAAGGCTGCTGTTATAAAAATTACGAAGTGAACCTTTAATCAGTTCATCTTGCTTGCTCCACCTTTCCTCAGATAACACTGATGCATCAAATTAATCCTGCTATGAAAAATTGCTTTAAAAGGAGTTACCGAAGATCACCAAAATGAGTTACTCTATGGGAGAACAGCAGTAGTGCCTCACAACTGTCATTTCAGTCGTGCTCATTTTTTTAACCACTGGTCCCACAACTCACCTCAAGATCTAAAACAGAGACACTCGTTCTGTCTAACTTAGTTACAGACAAACATTTTGTAAGAGTAGGACAAAAGGACCCCCTTGCATGAGGTAGGAACACTTTCATCGCCTGTGTCAACACTGTGCAACGCAACGCAGCCCGGAGTTTAGACTCATGGGTGCATCCTGGAGGGCATCACGGGTCTCCTGTTAGAAGTGAAGGTGCTTGGGGGAAAAGAGGAGGGAGACACACCAAACAGCAACTCTTGTTCCAATGTGCAACCAGGATGTAGCTGAACTCTGCACCCAGGCCCGTGTACCAGGACAGTCTCTGTTTCAAAAGTTCGCAGCAAAGAGGCAAGCGTCAAAGACTTTACTGCTCTCACCAAAACCAGTTTGGTTTCTGAACATACAAAACAATCAAGACCTTTTTAGAAGGAATGTTCTGTTTTCACTCTGCAAGAGATGCAAATAACTGCACAAGGTAAAGAAAAATACAAGTCTTTCCCCACACATTCCAAAACACCTCTAATGCTTTTTCTCGCTATCTTTATTCTTTACCTTGAAAAATCTGTCACTCTTTCCATTTAAACTAAACCAACAACATCATAGTACATTAGGTTGCAAGTTTATAATTTCTTGTTATGTTAGTGATTTTTTTGCAACAAGAAAGGAAGAGAGGGAGGAATAAAACAATACCAGAAATTTTATGAAACTTTTTTTTCCCTTCTCCCCTGTAACCTGCAAAACAAAGTAAGAATGCTACACACCAGTACTTGAACCACACCAAAAGATCACAGGTATATGTGGAAATGCAACACCCCCTTCCTTTTTCCTCTTCTACTGTTTTCCTTCTGCTTCACTCTGCCCCAGTTTAAATCTTCTGCAGGCTTCATATCACAGAGGACAAATTTGTATCACGTCCCACAAGCAAATACTACTTGACCAAGCACCGAACAGCGGTATGCAAATCTCAGCAAGAGGTACAGGGTGAATTTAGGAGTTGGTTTGCACTTAACCTCAGGGTGCAAAGTGATGCTTTTGGTCTGCAAACCTATGCGGTATTCAGCTTTTGGCTGCCTACCGGCCTCATCTTGTGACAGCAGGATCTTTCATGTGGAAATGGTGTGCTTTTACTTTTGCACAAACGCCGCGCAAGGTTAAGACTTTGACAGTCTCCCTTCTCTGTGGATACCTGAGCACTGCCAGAGCATCTTCATTAGTCAATCAAAATTTCAGTCATGAACTAAGCAGCATTTCTTTGACCTGACTGATTGCTCTCTAATGAAGCATCCCAAACCCTGGTACAGCTGGGGAGCCGTAATGAAAGGACAGAGAAGGGGCTGCTACCTCAAACAGAGAGGGCAGGTGTGCGTCCTGCAGAGAGGAGGCCAGCTGGCTGAGCTGGGAAGAAGTGTTGTCAAGGAGAGGAGGGAAAAGCTGGAATGTATTGAGACCAAAGTGGGTGGGTTGTGTAAGAGGGTGATGCGGTTCCAAGGAAGAATCCTCATTTCTCACCCATCCCACCTAAGCTCCTGAGGTAGCATGCCTCTTCTCGTGCATTCACGCAACTTGGCTCGGGAGAGGAGCTGCTAATTCTGTCTGCTCGCAGCACCCAAATTAAACAACATTTGACTGTGCTAGTAAAAGTTGCCTATCAACCATGTCTGTGGAGACCTTACATGATGTATTTCTTAAAGAGTCAGTCACTGAGTTACCGTAACTAGGTACCATTAAGTTCTACAAGCACAAAGTACTAATGTCAGCAACTTTAGCAGCAGGTGATAAATACCATTGGTGGTGCACAGCTAAGATATAAAATAGTCATTTATGTCTTCTAACTGAAGAATTCAGAATGAATTGACAAACGGAATCAAGATGGAACCTATGGTAAAAATGAAGTGACAATAGTTTAGTATTCCATACTGGTAGCCCATCCCAGCTGTACAGTAACATTGATAGCGTTAACCTCGGCAGACACATTTTACCTTGCATCCTTGTACCATGTACAAGGACAATTGGGTGAACTAAGATCTTAAAGGAGATTATTTCTTGCCATCCCAGTAGCACTAATTAGGTGCCCCTGACCTTTCACAGCAGTTCCAGTCCTGCAATGACTGCAGGATCAGGGGGCCCAGCACAAGCTCAGGTATTTCCTCAGTTTCTTAGACAGGTTTTGCAATTTAAGAGCAGATAATTCAGCACAAACTGGGTAAAGCTATACAGTTTAGAGACAGATTGTGTATATGAAACTGTAGCTACCTTAATTGCAGCATCTAATACTCTAAAAGACCTTGTCTTGGTAAGCTAAAGAAACCAAAGACGAAAAGAAGATGCAATTGCACTCAAAAAATGCCAGTAAGTGGAACCAGACAGGGAGAGAAGGGAGAGCTACCTAAGCTGAAGAGCAATATTGGCCCAAGAAAGAACGGTATAAATGAATTGACCATCAGTAAACTTAGGCTGGTAACCATGCAACAGGTTTGCTCTGACTATGCTATTAAGTATGCAGTGTTGTGACAACCACTGCCATCAGGGAGTCAATTTCCTATCATGAGTGGAGCATAAGTAAAAAGAGTATTTCCCCACAGCCCTTCTTTTTGTCTTACTTGTGAAGGATTTTCATTTTTGCCTGTGAAGACAAAGCCAAACATATCTGAATGTCAGGACCTGCAGGCATAGTTAATAACAGTACTATATTTTGAAAAATTACAATTAAAAAATATCCAATTTCTGATTTATATCACTGCACTGTTTGTGGCAGGCTTTGTTGAAGCAAAGTATTACTTTTCTGGAGTATGATTCACTGGAAATACAAGCGGTGGCATCCAACTGTGAATTTGTTGTGAAATTCATTTCAAAATGAAAAAATTCTGTCTAGAATAGAATTTTTGTGCGGCTTTCTCTACGACTGTTCAGCAGCCCACGCAATTACAGTTTTTGGGACACCATGCTGCCAGTCCTATTATACAGCACTGAAAGCTAATGCACCATATAACTGTAGGTTGCAACTATTAGGCTAATCAAGTGAAACATAACATTCTTAAGTCGAAAATACCTCTTATTTAGCATATTGAAGCACAAATACAATGCCTTTCCATAGCTTCTGACAGAAATGTGTTAAAGAAAGTCTCAACAAGCCCTTGCGATTTCTCTCAGGAAAATGTTATTATTCTGTTACAGCATAAATGCATTCCACTCCCACTCCATTCTTAATACCAAAGACTCTGACTTGCTGGAATTCTATCTGCAACTAACAAAGCCCCACTACTGCTCTAAAGAAAAATGGATGTGAAGACTTCAGACATAAAAAATGAAGGACAGTTTCAGCCATCAGCTATCACAATGGCTGACAGAAACATTAAAATAGCACCTTCCAATTTTGGGTCCTCCACCGTACTTTTTACTGTTGAAACATTTAACAAGATCATCCATTAAATTTAATCTCCAGTTTACATCAGCTATTATTTTTTTTATTTTTTTTATTTTTTTTTACAAATTAAGTCTGTCAGTCTATATTTACAAGCAATTTTAACAATAATGTAAAGCTGTAGCAAGGATGAGTGTGTGAACTATGGGAAAAGCAGAAGGGAAAAAGACCTGTGGTTCTGAGGAGTAACAGAAACTAAACTTCTAGCTTGCCAATGCAGGAGTCATTCCGCAGATCTTTAGATGGTGTAGTGCTACCATTTGTCCCACATGTAGTTCTCAGAGCTATCTTTCCGCCAAGTACTTAGATGACAACATTCTACTATGAAACCTCCAAAGTGACTGAATAAGCATGCAAGAGCTGGAACTGCAATACCATATGCGTAATTTTAAGACACAAAGAAGCTACAAAAACTTGCATGCACAAATAGAGCCAAAGTTGCACACACAGTAAAACTGAACTCATCAGGATGCTTTTTCTGTGCCAGAAGCCAACACAAGTCTTCAAAGGTTCCCTGTCCTTCTAGAGTAACTTGATAGAGAGAGAGAGGATATGAGCGTCAAATATTTTTACGTCTTTTGCACACTCAAGAGTTCAAAGAATGAACTGAAGGTCAGGTAGGACAACTGAAACGCACAGGAAATTTTAACCCAGGCAGCTTGGGTTCAACATACTTTAACTCTTGTGAGACTGGAACCTCACTTGAGATGGACAGCTGGGAAGATAACCCTGCTGTTGCTTCTCACTGAACAAGCCTTTCAGCTTGCCTGTTGTGTGAAGAGGAGAGGAGGATAAAAGCACATAACTGTTTAGAAAAAGCAGGTGGTGGCAGCAGGTACCTCTGCTCGTTGGCAATAAACCACACCAGACATGAGGATGTGAGGCTATGAAGGGTCAAAAGAAAATAAGGTCTGAGGCAAATTCATCATCAAATAAAAGTCAGGCAGGAATATTAAAAGCTGTTGTTCTTCTGTGGAGTCAGAACAGCCATCTGCAGGAAGTTCTACAGTTTGACAGCTGTCACTCAATTCTAGCTTTTTTTTTTCTGAAAAGCAAAGAAAGAGAAGGATCCACCAAAGAGGAATGAGTGGGTTTTTGTACATTGACCAAGCTACCAGTCCTGTTTCAAGACTGAGTTGACTGGCTTATTAGAAACCTAAGCTCTGAGGGACTGAAGCAGAAATGAGTCTTGGGTAGGCACAGAGCCACCAATTTAGGAAACAACAGAGAGCATTCTGGCCTCTGTAGGAGGTCAGTACTTGCATGGGCAAGCAACTGCTGCTGGTGGTAGCAATGTTTCTTAGCGCCTCTGAAAAGAGAGCACTAAATTAGTTGGCCTTGAGGCTTGAACATGACTTGGTAGAGCTGGGAAAACTGATGCCTGGGAGTCTGAAATTTCAAATTTTTAAGCCCATCCAATTGTATGCAATATTTTTACAATTTATTGTTCTGTGTGGCGAGTTATGCTTGTAACAGTCAATCAATTTGAAAACTTTTTTTTCCCTGATTGCTTTTTAATAAAAACTTTCCTCAAAAATAACAACAAACAGAATTTGGTGACTTAAAGAGATTAATATTTTCCATACCTAGCTGCACAGCACTGATACTTGACTGTTCCAGGACGTTTCAATTGCTTAAGCTGATAGAGAATTTTGGAATGACCCCCCCATAAAGGAGGACAAATGGAAAAAAATTATGATTTCATCTGTTCTAAGGAAGGTACCTGCTTTTTAAATTACTCGATATGTACTCTTTACAATTACATTACACCTGATGGCCAGATTTAACTGAATCAATATTGAACATGTTCACCTCCAAGTTTCAGATACATAGTGCCAAATTTAAAGCAAGTGACACACAAAGTGTTTTAAACTCTATGTCAGTTAAGCTCCTGCAGCTCTTAAGGTTTTTTTTTTTAATCTGCTATGTGAAACTGCTGGAAAAAAAACTGCACACATCTACTGCAAGTCGTTAATCAGTGCTGTGTAGTGCACATTAAAAAAGAAACTAATGAATGGTATCCACAAAGCCATGTAACTTCTTTAAACAGGCTGTTTTTAACTGTTAAATTTCCTCTAGGTTCTGGCTGCATCGCAGCTGAAGCAATAGCACTAGTTAACAACTGCTTTAACTACAATTATTCTAGCAAGATTTCCAGTGTGGTCAGGACACTTTTTTTTCCTCCTCGACACTCAAGTTACAAAAGCAGTACTATGGGCTAGCAGGATACCTGGTGAGATGGCAGCATATTATTTGTATTTTGGCAGCTCTTGGGAAAGCAGACTGTGCTACGCAGTACCCCAAGCGAGCACCCTCCTGCCCTGTGCAGGGATTTCAAGGTCAGATGGATGGATGCCTCCTGACAAACCAAGTTGCCCAACTGCCCGACACATACCACAGAATTTCACTTTCCAACCTAACCTAACCCATAACTTCCGACTAAAATCAAGTAATCTCTTTTTGAAAACTAAAAATACAAACAGGTAAGACAGAATGGGTGGGAGGGGGAAGAGGCACTAAAAAGTGAAACATTTCTGGAGGTTGCAGGAGGTCAGCAGAGTAGTCAGTGCTGTCTGTGTGCAGAAGTTGCTAGAAGAATTTGAAAAAAAATAATATTTCTGCAGACATACCTTGGTGCATAAATTTTAATTTAAGAGATCTACAGAATAGTTCTGGGCTCTATCAAACTACTAAGCTCTAACAACTACTTTATCGCAAGAAACAAACAGGAGGCAGCACAGACTAAAAGTGAAAATTAAAATGCACACCAAAATATTTTTATTTTTGGTACGTGGCCTTCCAAATAAATGTGACTTACAATATACCTTACATGCAAACTATTTCAGAGACTCAGCTGTAGAACTATGAAGTATGTAATAGCAAAAAATGTTTTACGTTATGTTGGTATCGTGAAGGTATTTGGAATAAATTTATTTATTGACTCTTTCAGAGCACTCAACTTGGATTTGAAAAAGACCCACAACTATATAACCAATTTTGATTTAGAATTAAGTGCCCAGGACGACACGAAAGAAGAAGTGCTACCCATGAGGATCAAGAGATGCCTGAGGCTACACAAAATGCATTTAAATTAAGGTGTTGTCACCCAAAACTATTTAGAAATCTAACATTTATAATCAGGGAAAATTTAATGTGACTGACAGTCTATTTAATTCAAATGTAGGAATTAAGAGAAATAATTAAAATTCCATTATGAATGAAAACCTTGTATGTTTCTAGAACAATAAATTGTTATTTGCCTCATTAGAAAATGTGCTAAATTATTTAATGTTTCTAGAAAATAATTTTAAAAGCTACCTACTATTTGGAGTCAATACAATGAATGCCATACCTCATTTAGAAAAGTAATGCTTTAATTTCCAAGAAGCTTATACCTTCCGAGATAGTCTCCTAACTGTGGAATAGACAGAAACCTAACCTGCCTGCAGACATGAGCCTTTAATGAACTACAGCACTGGTACATGAGTATGTCATGCTATTTTACTGAAGCGCCCCCACCCACACAGTGATATCATCTAACCTGACACCCCGCAGATGTTTTTAAAAAAGGTAAAAAAAAAAAAAAAAGGTAGAGATGTGACCTGGAATTTCCCCATGGACATAACAAAGCAGTTCACCTCTACTCTTTGCAACAGCACAAAGGTTTCTCCCTTCAAAGACAGTTGATAGGAAACCAGCTTCAAATACCGGTACTACCAGTAGCCTGTTTTCTATATTAAGGTAGCTAGACAAGCTTGTTTGTTTCTTCCCAATTACTAAAACCGTATTTGCTATTTTGCTTTACTGTTTGCCCTGGATAAAAACATTTTTAGAAAATTGTTCGTAGGATGCTATGACCAGAACACTTATATCTGTCAGCAGCTCAAACAATAGAATAACTTCACCAGGTCATAATGTTTACCACAACTTAAGCTGCTTTATTTATTACATTCCCTCCTCATTTTGACTCACAATTTTCAAACTGATTTTTTAAAAAGCTAATAATTAATAGCTGTCAAAACCCAAGTAACAAGCAGTGCAAAGAATGGCTTTCATTGAGCTATTGCTTCTGCTTTGCCTAAAGAAAGAAATACAGACACCACCTCCTAGAGAACTAAATGGACATTATCATGTTCAGTAAATTCCTTACTTCACAGTAAGATCTATGCAGTCTGATTAATAACACTACTTTTACTACCTTCAAACGTGATTATACGTATTTTTTTAAAAAAAGTGTGCACAGTACATTAACAAACACAGCCCCATACAATTACAACATTCAAAGACTTCTATAGATTCATATGATACACCTGAACCAACCGAAGTGTCATACAATTGCTCCAATATTATTAAAGCAGAAAAAACCACAGACAGTGACTCTAGAACCTCATTTGAATTTAACTAAGAATGTAAAATTTTTCTCTAGGCCACTTCCTGCTGTTGCTGGAAACATTCCCTCCTTTAAGCGGAGATGGATTTCAAGGTACTGTACTTAGTGTTGTTTTGAGACTGCATTCAGAAGAAAATGTGAACGTGTAGGCAAACTGGAAACTCTCTGGAGAGATTACCCACTTATTTAACCACATTTCCTGTTTTTTAACCCATTTGTCCTAAGTCAGTCCTTAGACTACTGACAAAAATAGATACACGTGTGCTATAAATAGCTCATTAGCAGATCTTTCTTGGTAAAACTGAAAATGTTTTGATAACTCTATTGTTCTAACTAGCTCCATACTAATTAAACTGTGAATCAGATTAATGTTTCCTTGAAATTTTTCTCTGCATAGCTCATGGTAATTATAAATATACAGTTTCTTAGGAATCAGAGAAAAAATTGTATGAACTAATAGTGACCTAAAAAATAGCTATCAATAATTGAAATTTAATGAAGAAATTACAGGTAATCTATCTGGGAAAGTGCTTTATAAAGCACAGTTCTGAAGCAAGGGAAGACAGAGCTTGAATCAGAACCTAGCTAAATATATTGAGATCTGAAGGTTAGAGTGCTACACCTTTGAATTAGTTGCCTTGCTCTTATTTTCAGCCATGATACTATGTTGATGTTAAACAGCGAATGTCACTTGAAGGACTTGACACAAGCAGCTACAAAACTACTTTGCGCAAACGTTAAACATGAAGGCTTTCAAGATTTATGTTACTTGTTGGTTTTGAACTATTTCATTCAAGCAATAGTAATTATGTCATCATGTTCAAAGAACCTGAAAGTTTCTATGTTTCAGCTGTCTTGTCAGAGCTCTAAGGACTGCCACTACTGTGTGATTGATACATTTGTAGACTGAAGCTCATGCATAGACAAGAGGAGAATGTTAAGAGAGTAATACTTGTTCTGTGCCCTTGTGCGTAGCCCAAACTAAGATATCTTTAAAAAAGAAGCTACTGAGGCGGTTCTGAATTTTCTCCTTTTCCATCAAACCTTCCAGAAAGATCTGAGGGACAGCTGAAGAGGTCTGCAATCCGAATAATGCTGCCTTCTGATCCTTACAACACCCATTAAAAACCACTGCTTCTTGGGACAGAATATAATCTGCATTAAGAAGATAAAGACCAGAAGCTGTAAAGGCCAAAGACTACAACAGGAAATGCCCAATAGTGCTTCACTTAGGAAGAAGTTTGCTAGCATCTAAGACTTAAAAGATGCACAGGCAGCTGAAGGCCAATTTGACATGTATGCATTTTATCAGGAGAGCTTTACTAAGAGATGATTTACTTTCATTTCTTCCATCAAACACAGTAACATAAAGTGTAAAGGGCCTTTTACCAACCCAGACCCTAGAGGTCATGAGTAAAGGATGCTGCATGAGAATTGAACCACAAAAACTCTCAAATTACTTGCATTATTGCAGAAAAAGCTAAATTTTAACTTGTTAATCTGGTAACAAGAAATGTAAATGGCAAACCAAAACACCCCCCCTATGCACTAATGTAAAAAACAAAAACAAAAACCTACTTAGGAGTTTGCAGCTATCAGTGCATCAATGACCCTTAGCTGAACCCAGAACTTGAGTTAGAAACTTGTCTTTTTGTAGTTGTCATTTAAGCATTAACAGCATTGTCTGGCACAGACACAGCCATGACACCATGCTCTATGTGCAGAATTGCCCCATCAACGTGTGGGTGTAATCCATGAATCAAGCCTGAGACAAAATAGGAACACAAACACTTCACAGCAAATACTGTGCTGCCCTACAGATTTATCAGCACATTAAAAAAAAAAAATCTTACCATTTCTACTTCAGTATTAGCAGTGCTGGGGCTGTTGAGTCTTTTTCGGTTGAATTTATGTGCCCATATATGTTTGACTTAAGGGGAAACCCAACAGTGTCATATAATCACAACTATCAGATATTTAAAGTAGCAGTTGCACCATGAGAAAAGAAATTTCACCCAACTACAACATAACACATACTATCCAAAACAAAACTACTGTTGTCCCTGAGTGGGAAAAATAGGTTCTGCAGAATGAATTTCTTCCTTATATCTACTCTAAATCTTCCATCTTTTAGTTTAAAGCCTTTACCCTTTGTCCTATTGCAACAGGTGCTGCTAAAAAGTTTGGCCCCATCTCTCCTGTAGGCCTCCTTTAAGTACCGAAAAACCGCAATAAGTTCTCCCTGGGGTCTTCTCTTCTCCAGGCTGAACAACCCCAACTCTCTCAGCCTGTCCTCAAGGGCACATCTGATCCCTCTGATCATTTTTATTCCTCCTCTGGACCCACTCCAACAGGTCCATGTCTTTCCTGTGCTGAGGGCTCCAATGCTGGATGCAGTACTCCAATTTAACAAAGCTTCCTTCTTGACTTGAAAATGAATACATCTAAGCATGCCTTACTACTACCTGAACTTTCCTACCAGCAATCCATTAGCTGTAGGATGGCTTCCTAAGCAAATACGGCTTCATTCTCCCCAAGGAAAAATTCTTAAATTTTTAATAAATTCCCTCCCTCTGCCCCCCATCATTTTCAGCATATAATAGCCATAGCATTATATACGGAAGTTCTATTTCACTAAATTTCTACTAAGAACAATTTAAAGGCTGAAGGATTTTCTTTTGATAAAGCAGAGAGTGTTAATAACTAACATGTAAGGTGCTGAAAAATCAACAGGGCACATGTCCCTGGTATGATTAGGCTCTCACTGATTTTAAGTTTGTAAAGCAGGACTGAGATCCTTCTATATATATCAAGGATATTTGGCAGAGTGGGAACTTAATGGCTATTTTCTAGCCACAGAGCAGTTTCCAATGTCTGTGAGCAAGAGAAACACTGAGGCAACACAATATTGCACATAAGAGGGGACAGACTGCTTAGTATATACGTATTTGATATATATTGTAGACATTTTCAAAAAAGCCTTATCAACATTCTTCTCATGAAATAGAGCGCGCTGACCAAGAAACTGTTCTACTGCTTAAAAGCTCTGTTGTTTTTTTGGTGTTGTTGTTTTTTTTTTTGCTTTGTTTTTTCCAATTTCCGAAAAACAGAGAAACTGTGGAACAGAGCATCTGGTGGGTGGTGGACATTAAGTATCATCATCTTGTAAAAACTAGTCCCTACATTCTTCTGAAGCCTTGTACTCATATAATTTCCAGTACGGTACCCTGTTTGTCATTTACCTGAAGCATTTTCCAAATTCTTCAAAACTGAGTCACTTAGGAAAAAAGAAACCAATGGTACCCCTTCACGATTTCGACATAGGGTTCCAAAAGCCCGAGTGTGATAACTCATCATATGTGGTGGTCCTTGCCAATCCCAGACACATCTCTCACTTCAGAGGTGCAGGTTAATAAAGCCCAGTCACACATCCAGTGGTGTCAGCAGGGGTCAAAGTCAGTAGCACACAAACGCCTTCACGCGTCCCCCAGATATCCCAATACAGGAGGATTTATGTAAGGGCAAGAAGCATCAATTTTTTAAAAGATGTGTTTCACAGATGAAAGACGGTAGCTATCTGCATCATAAAGATACAGAATGACCAATTCAATGGGAAAAGCAAGTCACTTCTTTAATTGCCAGGTACACTAAAAATCAACATCTCTATCAAAACTGAAAACAGTTGAATCCAAAAATTTCAAGCAATATTTCCTTTCATTAACACAAACCAGGCATAGTCTGCAAGAATACTAATTTATTTCTTTCAAACACATCATTTTTAAGGCACCCTGAAGGTGTCCTTTCATGATTTTATAAAACCTAAAATTATTAAAACCTTTCAAAACACAGACTTGCTCAGGAAATGGTGTGTTCTTCTCATAATTCCTGAAGTCACTGGTACTGTAATAATAGCCTGTCATATGCAAAATGACAGCAATTTCATAAATGAAGAATGGGCTTAGAGATATACTATGTTTATGAATTTACTTTGGTTGTCACTCAAATATTATTATTCTAAGAAGTGAGAAAACTGAAGTCAACTGATCCAAGAGAGACCAATTTCACAAAGAAAGTATTTGGAATGCTACAGTCACTAATTACTTCAGTGTCCACTTATGTCCTACATCTGTCTAACCTTCAAGCTACAGAAAAAGAATCTTAGTCACCAGTGAAACACGTCCTGTGATTATTACAGTGAGTTAAGACCAATATATTTCAGTAAGTATAAGAGAAGGCACACATGGCAAAAGGAGGCAGAGTACGGACTTTCTAAAAGAGTTGGTTTTGTTTTTTTTAAAGTAAGAAACTTTAAAAATGGTGCTTTGAGCAAAAGGATTACTAGCAGCAATAAGATAGACAATATTCTTGTCTTTTACGGTATAGTTTTGTTTGTACAATTAATGATTATTTGTTTTTTAAAGTTGCTATTTCTATTGAATTCTATCAGAAGTAGAATGGTAACAAGCAGGTCAAAATAACATCTTCAAAGATATGGTACAGATATAATACAAAAAATCCAAGACTTTTAGAACACTGCAAAGGTCTGTGAATGTTCTTAACTCAAAAAATGCAAGCAGTCAGTCACCGTGGTGAAAGAAACCACAGGATGGGCTGTTAATATTTTTACATACTTTCTTCAAATTGCTTTGTGTATGTGTACCATTTGTGGATACATGGAATTTTTATTTGTCCTTAGTAACCAAATTCAGCAAATTGGCAACCAAATCAAAGCCAGGGTATTAGCTTACAAGCAAACACTAATAGGTAACAGTATTTTGTAGGCACAGTGGAAGTATTGAGTCATGGGAAAGATCTGACTGATGGCAGGGACCTTGGTTTCAGATGCGGTGGATTCTTTGGAAGACATAGGCTTCATTTCACCAAATTCTCTAATTTGAGTTCTATGGTAAAATCTAGTTTCTTTTTCAGACTTGGTAACTTGTGATGACCTTGAAGATGTAGTCACCATTTTGACTTTAAGGCAGTCCTTACTTCTACCAACGTTTGTATTTAAAACTGCATCATGTGCTGCAGTCAAATACATACAGATCAGCAAATCAGTAATAATTACTCACAAGAGTATACCTTGAATTTATGGCAAAAAACCTGATTTTAATGTAGAATTTTATTTATCTGTCTGTTTAAATAAGTAGTAAGTTGGAACCAGACCACAGCAGCTTTTAGAGGTGTTACTGCAGTTAAAAACCCAAAATCAACCAACCACAAAATATAAAAAAAATCAAAACATACAAAAAAACCAAAACACCTTACTGCCCTCTACTCTGCTAGGAAAAAGGGAAAAACAGGATAAAAATTGTTGCAAGGCACATACAGTACTCAGTGAGACCGCATATTTATCTTATTTATTAGTGTGAAGGTGAGAGCTCGCACTGGCTTCCAATGTTACTATTTCACAGCTTTTCACTTCCAAATTTCACTGAATCCCTACAGCATTTTGAAGAGACCATGGGTCTGAAATGAAGAATGTCTTTGCATGACCTGAACAATAGATCCTTAAAAATTGTTCAAGTCCAAAATTAACATTTGGAAGCTATCTGGACTCAGGAGTGACCCACAATAACTGGAACGCTTAAGATTTTTCACAGTTCAAAGTAAAGGATTTTAATAATTTTGAATTACTTCAACTGCTGAACAAGTCCAGCACTATAATTTCATCGAAACACCAATAAAGTTTAAGTGTTTCATTAAATTTAAATTGCTATTCGTTGTGTAAAGAAATTTTAAGCTAATGAAATGCTTTTTATTACAATGGATCTGCTGAACTGTTAGAAGTCTATCATATTTTCCCACTTAAAAAGTAAGAGTTCAAGGGCTTGATAACTTGGCTACAGAGAGAATACGCTCCAGGCTGAATTTTGTATAGAAATTTTGTATAGAGCGCTGAGACTTTTTGTTACACTAAAATTTTCAACTTAAAAACATGCACACACCCCTGGGCAGAACGTGTTACTGAAGTGTAGAGTAGACAGCTATTTTCCCACTCCGCTAGTTTGGCTGTCCAGTGGCAAGGTATTTCTTGGAAACTGTATTTTCACCAGTGTATTTGAAATGTTAATAACTACAACATCCTTAACTACTGCACACATTCAGGGACATAACATGACAGAACTACTCTCTAAGCACAGCGGCATGAATTATGAAAACCATACAGGCAGCTCCCTGCACAGACAACTCCTACAATTTTAATGCAGCTGAATTGACTTAGACTAATAGCGAAGCTCTAACTTGGAACTTCCCATTTAAACAACAAGCACAGAACTCTGAATTTGGGCTAGAGGACTATGACTTAGCTACAAACAGCAGTAGACAAACCTCTACTACAGATCACCCATTAGCCTTAACTGACAGACACAGTCACCTATGAGTAGGTAGCAAAAATACACTAAAGCTTTCCAAATATTCATGATGGCCTGTAAATGCTTCTTGACCTCATGGTGCTCCCACACACACTCTGTCTTCCGAAACTGTGACTGTGAGCTCAATATGATTTAATTAACTATTCCACAGTTTAAAGTCCCACAGCTTCTAGGGCATATCAGTATGCCTTGAACCCAACTTTTCAAATGGATACCTTGATTTCCACAGGAACTTGTCTGCAGCACGGATGAACTCAAAACAGGAAATGTTATTGTGTGCATTAGCCAATACAATGTGAAAAATACAACCGTTCCAAGTGAGCAAATACCTTTAAATATAAAATAGAGATAGCCCTGAGAATGCATTGCATCTCTCAGCAGATAAATGCTATATAGTAAAAAAAATTCATTCTGTCCATACAGAAAAAGCTAAGACCCACAAATGTCCAAGGGACTTTGAAACAGTTCTGGGGCACAAGAAGAGAAGAAAGCAGTCCCAAGATCTTGTAGCAGCAAGTACTACCCAACTGGATATTACATGAGAAACAGCAAAGCATCTATAGTGAGCGTACTTGTGGAAATATATCTTTGTAGGAAGAGAACAAGCCCAAGCAAAAGTTAAAAAGCTTAACTAATATATCAGACTAAAAGTCTGATATAGAACCAAAATCACAGTTTGGGAATACAGGTAATTTTACTTTTCATGTGGCTTTCTTTCCCCACTCCACTTGCTTCATTACACCTCAGTTTGTTAAAGATTGCCGCAGAGGCTACCTCGAGCATTACCAAGATAATACAGATCTAGTTTCTAAGGGTAATGATTAAAGGAGTAGTCTAACACTGAGCCCACTTAAACACCTCATTGACAACCCAGGTGTTAATTTTTTGGGGCCTATAATCAAAGTAGCAATCAAATGCAAAGAAATAATAGTAACAGTGACTACTGATTTCAAGTTCTAAGCTTTTGGCTTTTTATACCATGACCTTATCATACCTCCCTCACCTCTCTAGTCTTCAATTCTGGCTCCCAAGCCCATCTGAAGCATCACTGAGCTCCTTGTCTCTCCTACATTCTACATTTCCATCCATCCATCACTCCCTACTTGCTTATCCAATCTGTAAACCCAAGGTGCTAATGCTCCAAAACTGTTTTCCACCTCATTCCAGTAACATTGGGAAACCCTAAGTAATCAGTAAATCAAATAATAAACATTAAGATGGCATTTGTGCCTATCAAATGCAAAGTAAACATCAAAGCATTCACTATGCAAACAAGTTAGATGACTGAATATTGTTCTGCTAATGACATGATTTATTACTACTAATTTTTTTATTGAAAGGGTTGGGGCAGTACCAAAATCGTGTGGATATTCCCTCATTTCTGTATGTAATAACGGGTCCTGAAATGGGGCAGGGGAAGAGAGGGTATGCTTGCCCTTTCTCCTCTATGCACTATCACTATTATCATTGATTCCAATCTCGACTAATTCTCTGCTTTGAGCAACACAGAGATCAGATGCTATTATCAAAGACAGTCATAAAAATACTAAATAATATTAAAATATCTTAAGTGTTTTTTTGAAGAATGTGCTTGAGCGTGTAAAAAATATTTAGGTTTCCTTGTAACGAAACGAAGGTTGTTGACATTAACACGTATCAACCCAGAGATGGACTGCGAACTGAAACTGTGTGAAGTAGAAAGTGCTGAACTGATGGCAAGTTTCCTAGGTAAAGAACAAACTGGCCATCGAAATACCAAACTGAAGACAAGTACAGTACAGCTTACTTCAACTGGCTAGACAACAAAAGAGAAATCTGAGTTGTCAGACACTGCTGATAAGTAAATCTTCCGGAGTTGTGATAATCATTATCTCATTCAGGTATTAAGAGTGAGTTCAACCATCAGTTAGAAAGGGTACATGAATATACATAATTCTCAAGCTACAACAAGACTAGGATACAGTTTGACCACGGAATCACAGCAAGACTTGTTTTTAGAGATACAAGGCTTTTGTGCTCATGCTCTTCCCATCTGCCTGCCCAGGTCTTCAAAATTTTCACGAGAAAGATTCTTCCCTATCATATTATTTCCCTTTCTAAAGGGAAAAATAATACGACACCCAGCTTTAAATAGGCAAATACTAAATAATATTAAAATATCTTAAGTGTTTTTTTGAAGAATGTGCTTGAGCGTGTAAAAAATATTTAGGTTTCCTTGTAACGAAACGAAGGTTGTTGACATTAACACGTATCAACCCAGAGATGGACTGCGAACTGAAACTGTGTGAAGTAGAAAGTGCTGAACTGATGGCAAGTTTCCTAGGTAAAGAACAAACTGGCCATCGAAATACCAAACTGAAGACAAGTACAGTACAGCTTACTTCAACTGGCTAGACAACAAAAGAGAAATCTGAGTTGTCAGACACTGCTGATAAGTAAATCTTCCGGAGTTGTGATAATCATTATCTCATTCAGGTATTAAGAGTGAGTTCAACCATCAGTTAGAAAGGGTACATGAATAGACATGATTCTCAAGCTACAACAAGGCTAGGATACAGTCTGACCAAGGAATCACAGCAAGGCTTTTTTTTAGAGATACAAGGCTTTTGTGCTCATGCTCTTCCCATCTGCCTGCCCAGGCCTTCAAAATTTTCACGAGAAAGATTTTTCCCTATCATATTATTTCCCTTTCTAAAGGGAAAAATAATATGACACCCAGCTTTAAATAAGCAATTTACAACTTTGCTGACCACTTAATTTTGCAATTTGAGAAGAATGCAAGTGTTCCAATTTTTAATGAAAAATTAAAGATGTTTTGGAGTTTAACTCCTGGAGCTTAAAAGTCTTTAGCAAAGCACAGACAGAAATGCCACAATGTATTGCAATGGCAGGTAAAGGCAAATAAAAGCTGGGAGAGATATGAGTGACAGTGTAGTAAACAACTACTGGTAGGCTTAATAGCAGAAAATGCTGTAAAGCGGAACTGTGAGCAAAGGCAAGACATGAAAAGGAAGAAACAGCATAAGAAATAGAACAGTGAAGTTGCAGATTAACTTCTACTGCCTGCTGCTTGAACACGTGAAGTCTAGAGTCTGCTGAGATTAGCCAGCAAGAAACTTGATTCAAAGTTAGCAGCAGAAAGTCTCGCATGCAAGAAGCATGAGGAAGCACAAGAAGGTATCTAATAAAGTCTACGTGCAAGTGTAACTCAATGCATGGCAGGTAGGGACTGGAAAACGCAATGTCTCTCCAGGACAGTTTCTACTGGGATTTCTACAACAGTCAGAAATTAAAAGATAACCTGTCAGCAGAAACTACAGGAAACTGGAGAAACAGTTCTCTCTCCTGTTCTCATTTTGCAACTGTTTCCAAGAACAGGGAGGGTACAACGTCCATTCCATTTCACCAGCTAGAATGATCCTTAATATTTATAATTCAAACACCAATGTAGTATGTTAAAGAAATCTCACTGTTGTCAGAAGTGAGAAATGTAATGAAACCTGAACTTCTAAAACTGAAACTCAGGAAAAACCTGAGGTTAAAATGAAGTTACACAAATGAAGGTATTTTGAAACATGCAGTGAAATTTGTGTTTATATTTCAAGCAGCAAATTTTTATATTTTTCTTTTTTTTACAAAATTAATTGGAAGGTTACAACATGGGTGTTTATATTTCAAGCAGCAAATTTTTATAATTTTTTTTTTTAGAAAATTAATTGGAAGGTTACAACATGATAACCTCTGACTTCAAACTTTTAGTACATGATTCTGCTCTGCAAAGAACTGTGTGTAGTAAATCAAATGCAAGAATTAGTCATGCAACACATGAATTGTTACACTTGCTGGTTGAACAGGTAATTTAAGGATGTTGCATTCAACTCATCCTGATAAAAATTTGATTGTTGATACAGAACACAAGTAACTTTTCCTTACTTTAATGATAAAATACCAAATTACTACTGTATGTTGGAAATGCAGTTAGTCTGAATGAAAAATAGCATATTATAACCGGAGTACTTAAGGAGCGCTGTGTACAGGAACACTCTGGTGTTCCAAGAAGTTTCTCCACAAAGGCACTGTACACCAGCACCGACACACAGCTGCTTCTTCAAGCACTCATTCCCTTTTGTGCAGTCCTGTGTTTACGTGGTCTCCTTTTTTTTCTAATTTTTTATATTTTTTTTTTTGCCTTCACATGTCCCAGATGAGCTTGCTGTAGCTCTCTTCTTCCAGGATGTAGAAAAGAGACCCAACTATACTTTATACTTACCTGCTGGGGCAAAAAAAAAAAAAAAAAAGAAAAAAAAAAGAAGAAAAAAAAATCACTTCGTTGCTGCAGTTGCTAGCAGCTGAAGGCATGTTCCATTTTCAGTAGCTACGCGGACACTTTCACAAGTGCTGACCACCCCGTGCACTGAGAAGCACTGCAAGAAAATGAAATATAATGGCACACAGTGCAAAAATGCACAAGCTGTAAGACGTGTAAGGCTTCAGCCTGTACCCTCTCCTCCTTCTCCAGTAGCCAGACAAAAAAAACTAGTTAGTGGAATGTATCTGTGAGTGTGCCATGAACAGTTAAACAACTGGCATTTTGTAACAAAGAAAAAGCACAATTGACAAGTCCTTTAGCAATTTTATTTGCCAATGCAGAACACTTTTTTCGGTTTTTTGTTTTGGTTTTTTTTTTTGATATTATGGCATTTATTTCTTATATGCATTAGAACTGCAAAAGCATCATTGCTTTCTTCCTGTTGATGTGCAAAAACTAATTGGCACGTTATATCCCTGCATCAAAATAGCAGAATTTGACTTTACTAAAGCATAAAAAGACAGAATTCCTAAAGACAGGACATCAATGGTTTAAGATGTTAGACTTCAAAATCACCTGCATCTAGTAAGGTAATTCTGAAGCCATTCATTTGAAGTGTTAGAAAAAATCTGAAGGGTTACAGAGATTTCAAACCAAACTATTTTCCACATTTCAGTCAAAAAGTAATTGCATATTTCGCAAAAAAAAAAAAAAGGAAAAGATTTCTACTATATCCAAATGTTTTTAAGATGTAAATGCACTTGTCATCTTTCACATATAAGCAGGGTGATGGTGCCCCAAATTAAATAAAAGAATAAAAGTTAGGGTTGACAAGTATGTCGCTGTGTAACTACAAATTATATATGCCTTTTGATATTTCATTTTTAACTGTTGAGTACCTTTTCATCAGGCTACTGCCATTAGAAGTTTTTTATGAGATTTCAAAATTAGACAAATAACAGATAAGAGATGTGACAAGTATATCAAATCTGATTTAGCAGATCTGACGCACTTAATCTTTTACTGTAAGAGTGGCATTTGATATATTTCAAACGTTTCAAACAATGCTGCCTTAACAGGCCCAATATGAAGAAATTCAGATTTAACTCTACTATATTCAATTTATGCCAAGCACAGAATGAGTACCTAAAACCCACAAACAATCAACTTTCAGTTGAAAGTGTGAAATCACCTGAAATTTTCAATGCAATGTGAAATTTTAAACACTACCAAAAAATCCCCCCAAAGCCCCAACATGTTACAGCACCAGTGCAACACAGGAGATACATATATTGAAAAGGTTGTTAGACTAGCAGCTCTGTCTGCTGTGAACTTTGATGACTGTTGGCTAGACTGCACAGCACCCAGCATTTCAAAGATAATTTATTAAGAGAGTTCATGATGTCCGAATTCCTCAGAAAAATAAATGAACATTCACTTTTTGTGTGGTGAAATAACAAATAAATAAATCCACACTTACTATAGTCTCAAATTTATGTAACTGTTGTACATGTAAACAAATAAAATATAATGAAGCTTGCCACATCAGTAAAAATAACTTAATATTTGCATGCAAAAGCTCACATTACTAATCTAAAAGATTGAATGCCCACACACCACAACTACTTTTGCTTGTACTGCACAAACCTAGACACACAGAAATCTTTTCTATCCAAACTCATAGTAACACAACCACCTCATGCACCCTCCCAAAGACTATAGGCTTGGAATCCACACGACATCACTGAGCATAATTTTGTCCGGTGACCAAGACAAAATATATGCATTTAAAACGGAATTAAAAAAAAAAAAAAAGCAGCACAACAAAACACAGCCTACTACTACTACACGAACAAAACACCCTTGTACCCTGAACTCACAAACTGACCAGTATATACACACAAAATAATCTAAAAACATACTTGGCTACTGATTAACATTATGTTTTCCATTATTCCTTTAATCTCTTTAAATGCTGTTAATATCGTAGATTAAATTAGAACAATGGTTCAAACAAGAAAAAAAGAGCGAAACTAGATTTCATTGTTGCTGCATGTTAAAATTGAAGTCTTTGTTGTAAAGACTCAGAAGTCGACACTGAAATTAAAATGAAAATTAAAATGAAAATTATTTATTAACAATAAATCTAATTAAGTTAATTATACTGCCTTCTAACACCAGCAGTCACACCTTAGATCAAAATGAAGAGGTAAATGTATAATTACATGGTGCAAAAGTTCTTTCTGACATTCAAAACATGAAAAGAGCATGTATGTTGAGAAACTAAACAATAAAAGTTTTAGCACATAGACTAAATTAAAATTTTTTGCCCCATGCAAACAATTTGCCCTTCCTTATATTTAAAACTGTAACAAAAAACATATGTATAAGTAAATAGCTGATAATTACAGGATAAGGAAGGCATATGCTTTTTCCGCACTGACAGAAATATAGTGCAAAACTTTAACATGATGTATTTTTCAAAGTTTGCACAAAAAGCAGACTTCTTAATTTCATTCTAATTTCTTCTTCAGAACTGTTCATTTATTACAGTTCTCATTCTTCTATTTTTACTTCTATTTCCTCCTGAGTTATATGATACAAGGAAGTATGGTGACTGCAAAGTTGCGAATAAATAGATTGTCAAGGTTTTTGGATAAGATTTTTCTGAATATTCTGTACTTTACAAGACTTTAGGTAGTCAAATACTCAAATTGACAGGAATCAAAGGAGGCATTTTAAAGATAAAAACAGAAACACTTAAGAGAGTTATTGATATGACACAGAAAGCCATGCGGAGGCAGGGACAGGATCCTGCCTCCACTTTTTTTCCCTTTCCAGATTATTCTGCACTCGCTTCTCAAAATCTGTAACAGCTGAGGATAGATTTTTGTCTCTAACAGCTCCTAGTAATACAAACCGCAGTGTTATTTCCAAAACAGCCTCCATTTCATAAAGCAAATCAACTGTACTCGTGGGAAAAAGTGTTAATATTTAAAGATTGGATTATACTTGATTTTCTTTGTATAGTTTTTTCTGTACATAATTTTTACTGACATTGAAAAGAAAGCCATCAAAAAACCAGAATGAAAACCAGAAAATTCCCTTACTGCATTGGTCTATTGGCTTAACAACGGAATTGGCAACATATACATGTAACTGCTGTAAAGTAGATTTATACAGATTCTGGTCATTTGGCTGATGTTGCTGAGTTTGACTTTTGTAGCCTTGATTTTGGAGCCTTTTCTTGAAAGGGAACAATGTTGATGGCATTGGCAAAGCAAAACATTTAGGCCACTGTTGTGTTTCTCAGTGGTACTGCCTATATATAGCATGTAGCATTGCCTGTAGTGTTACTATAAGTATATAGTAATATATACATAATTTCTGCCAGCTGTGCAAAGAAAGTGATCAGTAACATTAGTAGACTGTCATCCCTAGAGGACAAGAGTGCAAGATTGAGGAGATTTCTTCAATTACACTGCAGCTTCCGGCACACTCACTGATCTAGTATCAGACCTCTCTGCCCTTTTATTTGCACTTCAAGTCTGCCTCTTGTTTGTATAATCCATTTCTGTGTTAATCCTATTTCTAAATCCTACCCTAATTTATCTATTTTATTCATCCCGTCCTAGTTTTCCCTGCTTTGTTCCACCTTTGTTCCTTGCTTGATACCAGTCTTCATCACAAGCTTTTCACTCCAGTCCGCTCTTTCCCTTGCGGCTACCTTATCTTCAAACAGCTTTGGCATCCTCCCCACGAACAATTCCATCTACCCACCTTCCTGACAATCCAGATAGGGTGCTTTCTGCATTTTATTCAGGCTTCTAGCTCCTTCATTTTGCTCAGTAACAGCAGGGGGAGCATCATGAAAGGAATAGTTGCTAGTGCTTGACAGGTACAATTGTTCAACAACAGTTGCAGTCTTTAAGCTCTGGGCTGGACTAGGGAGAACAGGGGAAATTCATCATCAAAAATTTTTTAATAGCATTCCTAACCAATTCCTGAGTATTTTCATACCTACGTTTTTCCAAAAATGTCCTTTGCAGAAGATGTATCTGTGGCATCAGCATGTCTTGACTCTGGGCAAATTTTCAATCTCCAGATGGAACGCTTGAAAGTTTCAGACTTCATCAGGGAAATTATTTGCTTTTTACCTTAACTTTTAAACATGGACAAATAGATGCCTTTTCTCTCTCCGTGCCTTTCAAAAAGAGAACTGTTCTTGCCAAAGTTTGCCTTTATACTACCACTAGTTCTATTTGAAAGCTAATGCAGAAACAGTACATAAATAAAAATTCAGCCGAAACTATTACATCTCGGCAATCAAGTGTAGTTGTACCCACTAAGGAACATCGAGTAACTATACTTGGGCAACACTGCACATCACTGCTAGTACCACTCAAGAACACAACTGAGGCAAAGTCATCAACTTTCAAACTGGTAGTACCACTCAAGAACACAACTGAGGCAAAGTCATCAACTTTCAAATCCATCAACCAAAGTCATCAACTTTCTTTTTTAAAATTAAGGCTACAAAGTCAAGATCTAAGTCAGCCAAATGACTCAAAATCTTCAAATTTTACAGTCATAAAGATTACTGAAGAACAGATAATAATTTCTACAATACAAATAATGTTTTTTCCTCAACAAATCAATGGGTCAATCTTTAACGAATCCTTGAATGAACTGTGTGTTTGACTCAGTGTGACCCACTCCCAGCCATCTGTGTGCTATTTTAGTTTAATAAAGTAGATACTTTTATAGCTGTACTTTGAGAGGAACTGTAAAACAGGGCTTTTTTTTTTTTTGGCTTGTTTTGGGTTTTTCTAGGAGTAAAATGAAAAGATAGTATATCTACAGCACTACTAACTGCATCTTTTACATTACATCATGGTATATTTTCTGAAATATTATCCTGTTGTACAATTTAATTTTTGTTTGATTTTTTTCCTGTAAGGTAGTATTCACAATTATATGTTGGCTGGGTGATTTTTTTTTTTTTCATTGAATACTGGGAAAAGTCAGATTCTCACATGTTTGTTTTTTTTTTCCAGATTTTTTTTCAATAATGAAGTTCACCTACATCCTTTGAGAGGGAGACTTTCCCAGTCACTTAGGAATTTTATCTTCAGAGCCCCAAATATTTTCAGGGTCAACAAATCATTGCTATGAACAGACAAACTGAAAGTACTCAAAGTTACACTTTTATACTAATAGTTAACAGTGTATATTTAACAGAATTTATCCCTCAGAAAGATAGATCATCAAAGTGGAGAAGCATGGAGGAAGTGACTATATGTTCCTTCTTAACATGGGGAGACTAGCAAAAAAAAAAAAAAGGCCAACAACTTTTTTTACTACTTCAAATTAGCACCTCTTGGCCAACACCATGATATCCCTGAAGAGGAGTCTCTAGTAATCACCATCTTTATTTTGATTTTTACAAAAAAGTTACCGAGAAAGTACTTAAAACCAACAACAACTTGGATAACAGGCAGATTAAAGCTACCTCTAATAGAAATTCAGTACTCTCTTTAGATGAAAAAATACTACAGAATAATCCTAAAGGCAACGTGAGTCTAGCAAGTAGATGCCAATGCACTAGGATCAAGAAATGATCATATAAAATATGACATAACTTCTTTCTCTCTGTTAGCTGGTGGGAATGCAAATATGCCAAGCAAAAACATACTTTAAACATGATGATAAATTATGTATTATTCATATACAAATTTGAATGTGCAAGATTAAATAAGTTATTTCAGCTATACACTGTATTACAGCATATATTCTGAGCACAAAAGTAGTAATGAAAGAAACACTTGTCTTCAAAGTAGTAAACCCTAAGATCTATGTGTTTCTAAGGCCCCAGTGAGCAAGCACTGCACCCCGATTCACAGATTACAAGAAACAATCAAAACAAGAAAGTACAAATTGTCATGTCAATCACTGATTTACTGAAAATTAATAAAGGATCACCTTAAAAATGCCATGCGCTATGTTACTGCAACTAATTTCTACTCAGTATTAACCAGGCAATCATGTCATAAATGATTAAGATGTATTAGTTTTAGATATGACAAATTAAATGTTCAAAAGGACCTAGATGTTAAGATGTGCACAGTATTCACTTCTTAAAAAAAATACAAAACAAAAAAAATGCAAAACCCACAGACTCATTTATATTATGCTCTCAAAGCACCTAATTAATGACTAACATATCAGTCATTCCAAATACTTTATACCTGCCCTTCTTCGATGGTTTAACATTCTTTGCTAAACTAATGTTATAGTATGCATTTTCTCATAATTTTACCTTTTCGGAACTGTAATTACATCTATTACAAAACTGGCCAGATTCTTTGGAAAAAAACCCAAACAATCTGAATGAATTTCACAAGAAAATAGCAAAGACTTCTTTTATAATTCTTTCTATTATATATAAGCAATGAAGCAAAATAATCACAAAAAACAAGTATTAAAGAGATTATAAATGATAAAAGCTGCTTTAATCATTTGGGGATATTAAAAAAATTATTTAGGAATTAAGTAAACTCTGTGAGAAAGAACTTATAATATGAACTTGTCAAAAGTTAAAAACACAGACTAGAAAGAAGTTTTTAATTTTATAGTATATTTTAGCTCCTATCAATCACTGTTAAAATAAATTCAGAGTTTAATAAGCAGATATTTACCTGCTGGAACAAGACAATCTTTCCAATCAAAATATCCTGCATAAATGCCAGGTTCTAAGGACCCAACTATGGGATCTGCCTTGAATTCAATGTACATTTCAAAGAGTCTTTGATCCAGCTCTTTCAAGGATTCCATACTAGCCTAAAAAACAAAAAAAAAAAAACAAAAAACATAAAAAGGAGAGAGAAAGAACATGATAAACAGTCATTCGTTACAAGAATTAAATAACATAACCAAAAAACTTCCATCACATGTTCTTTAATTTTTGGTAAAGAGCAGCAATTACTTACACATTTCAGTTCATAATTACATATATAAAAAAACCTAGGAACCTCCATATTATCTGTCCATCATACACAGTATAATTTTTTTTTTCTGATTCTGCTCAGCAACAGGTATTTTTGGGAAAGGTCCAAGAAATGCCAAAGCAGGCAGATCACTCTGTTGTTGCCTAATGGCATGATATTTTTATTCTGCGTGTCAGAAGGTCTTGCTCTTTCATGAAGCAAACAACTGAGTTTTCCCAATGCTTTAAAACATGCCCATAATAATTTCCATCCTGAAAAACGAAGATTTTAATATAATACTATAAATCTACAAATGGTAATATTATGCTGCTCCATACTTGAAAAATACATAGATTTAACTTAGGAGTCTCTGCCTTTTGAAACTTTACATGTGAACTTCCCCCTCCAGCTCCAGTTCAAGGAGCTGCCATACAACAGATGCATAAGCTGCAGCTCAAAAACATCTGCAGAATTTTCTCTTTGACAGCTCCCTATGCAATTTTTATTAATTGACACAGCCACACCGAAAGCTAAAGGGATACACGCAATTTTCTCATTGTACCTGAGTAACTTTAAATTTTATACAAGACTTTGTTATTAAACATAGGTATGCCTTGCCATTGGAGCTTCTAAAAAAATTCTGGAACACAATGTGTATCACAAAATGTTAAAGTAGAAAGTCACTAGTTTAGGATGATAATGGATGCTAAATGCAAATAAAATATGCTGAAAATATCATATGACTTCAGCTTAAATGTATTTATGTTTATAAATAAGGGCTTAAGAGATAGAAAAGTAAAGCTTTTAAACTATTACTCATATTCCTCAGCCATTAGGGAAAAAAAAGCCTATATATATCTATATATTTATATTTATATGAAAATTTCCAGAAGGAAAGGGGTTTAAAAGCAAGGAAGAAGGCAAGGCTCTAGACCAAACTGGGAATTGAGAAGAAAGAGACAAAGAAAGAGAGAGAGAGAGAATAATACTGACTCCTTATCATTCTTTTCTCTGTAAAAGACAAAAGATTTAATGCTGCAAGCTGCAGAATAAGGCATGAAGCTTATTAACTGTGGGGATGTCTCTGAACTGGCTTGTCCTATGGCAAGCCTATATTGTTAAGTGAAAAGGGAACTGCAATATTTGAGTCAGGAATACATAGAGAGATAAGCCTTCAGGAATTAAATCATAAGCGCAAGGGAGAACAGGTATTGTTGAGGTCAAAGCCGCTGCCAAATTCAGGAAAGCTGGGATGGAGAAGCTCATGCTCAGAAAATGAGACAATACCACCTTCCTCTGCTTTCCTATCTGATGAACCTCCTTTAACTTGTCACAAGAGAATCTATATCTCAAGTCTGGATTTTCATGAGGCACTGAAAATTTGCTTCCAGGACTAGATCAAGGCTGTTTTCTTCTTCTTTCCCTCTTAGCTGATAGACTGATGACACCCAAGATTTAAAATAGAACACACCAAAAAATGTACAAAAACTACACTAAATCCTGTTTTTCCCCTTACACAGGATCACAGAAATGTAAACCTGGAATAGGCTTCAAGACATTTTTCACTTCAATTCCTTATGATTAGGGAGAACAACTACCCTTTGACCATTCCTATTTAGGTTTGAGCTACTTGGAAAAAGTTCCAGTGTGAAGTCCCTGCAAACATGCACCCATTCAAAGAATCTCTGAAACAACTGCTTCAGTGGTCCTTAACAAAGTGTTTTAGAATTAAGTAATTCCACCTTCCACTCCTGCAGTCAATTCAATACAAAATATCATCTGCACATTCAGTACAGGGTTTTTGTTTCATGCAAGTCCTCTTCAAGCTGTTTCTAGTTCAATGCACAACTAAGACAGTGGTGGGTAACCTTGTTTTTCAGCTGGTAGAAAGATTACAAGAAAGAATGAACAATTCATCTGCATGTTATTAGAAGTCCGGGATGGGGCAGTGAAGCAGAGTCAAAGTCCTCAACAACCTCCATTGTGTATATCCATTTTCTTGACTCTCAAGTGGAGTAAATGCTAATAAAAATATACCATTCTCTCATGATTATCTTTCTGCTCTGATTTTCCCTGTAACTAGAGTTTTATATTTTGTATTAAAGCCATTTTGAGCCTTGATCCTACTAACCCCTCTGTCTTATCTAAGTATGAGAACTGGGGAAACAATTTTATTCAGAAGCTTAATCAATAAGCTAGAATGAGTGTTATGGGATACACATTTTTTTCCCACTTGTTAATTGATGAAAGTGATGGTAAAAACTTGAATTAAAGAATCTCCACATAAAAGCACTTAAGAGTTATTTAGAAATGAAATATAATTACTAGTGAGTACTCTAAGTATGGGCCAAGATGAGATGGCATGTGCTAAAACAGTCAGCCATTTTATTTAACTTCGTATTTGCACACTAAAACAAAAATGGATACAACAATCACATAGAATGTAAGCAAATTTTTTTCATTACCATTTTATGATTTCTCTGTTTTCAGAATATTAGATAATAATGATTTCACTTCTAACAAAGGCAACTTAAAAAAACACCTCAACCAAACAACAGATAATTTTTACCAATACGCACTATAAAATTCACTTTAAAATTCAATTTATAAAGCTAATAGCATTTAAAAGCAAAGGTTTTTTTTTCCTGGTTTTCTCAGATAAAAACACATTCTAGTTTTTAAAAATTCTTTATTGGAAATTCTGTACCTAATAAATAGTTAAGCAAATTAAATTTAAAGAAATGTAGGTCACAGAAAAAAACACTGAATCAACCCACCTCCCTAAACCTCTCTGGGCTTCTAGCCTCTCTTAAAATTAATGAAGGGTTCAAAAATTGCTATCTTAAGATGACTATCTAATTATCCAAATCCTCCCAGCTAGCGTTACTGATTGATGTGTCCCATGTATGCAGTATTGCCTGAGTCAGTGCTTTCAAAGGGTTAATACAGATTGAAAATTAATCTGCAACTTCAACATTCAAATTTTGTCATTTGTAAACGTACGAGACTTTTAATAGCAATATTTCAACATGGCTGCACAAGACAGTGTTGAAAGCAGATTTCTTGTTTATATAGACAACACTAACTGTACCTACCTCAACACTCATTTGTCTCAGCAGCAAATTGTAGCAATATCCAGAGTAATTTGGTATACTATACTAACCATACGAATCATATCAACCCCATTTAAATGCTATTAAAAATTACTTCAACCACAGAAATTCAAACAACATTCAGGCAGAACAGGACTAAGGGTGTACTGTACAGTAGAAACACCAGTTCAAGTGAAATACCGTACTCTGTACTGGAAAAGATAACATTTTACTTCCAACCAACAAATGTTTCTGGAAATAAACTAGATTTATGGTCCTAAGGATTAAGTCACAACATTTCTCATAAAAAATGATTAATCTTTACAAAAAGACAGGAAAATGAGACAGCTACTGCCGCCCACTTTGACATTTTCGTTCTTTGAAAAAAAAAAACACAAAACAAAACAAAAAACCAACAAAAAAATTGAAGTAGTTTATGAACAACAGCTATCAGTAACGCAGATTTCCAGATGAAATGATTTATCAAGTATATTTCTGAGATAACGATCTTTTATTCTCTGTATTAGGAAAACACAGTGACATTAAACAGCTTTACTAAGAAATCTGATAAGCTTTGCCATTGAACACACAAGTCCTGAATAAGAGGTCACATTTTCTATACCAGCTACTTAAGCCTTACAAAACCACATACAACCGTACCAATGTTGTTGTTGTGTCCAACTGACGCTTGGAGTGCCCCTCATTTGCAGAAGGCTCACCCAAGAGTCCTTTTGGCCGTATGAACACACGCACTTAATTTCCACAGAAAGTAAAACAAATAAAAATGGTTTCCTTCAAGTAATGATACTTCATTCCAGTGCTCTCACTTACTTGAGTTATTTTTTCAACACCTTGAAAGCCATGTTTCTCAAAATGTTCAGCTATATTTAGGAAAGTATGACGTTCCAGATAACGGCAGTTGCTGAGTGCAATTAAAAGCCTCTGTTCCTAAAAATTTGTTTCAAGAGAAGAGAGCACAACAGTTAGAAAAAAAGAAATATCAGCGTGACAAAAACTGTAAATGTATAGTATTTTATTGACCCCGTGTGTGATAAAGATGCTGATAAATAAAGCTGAGTTTACAAATATTTTTGTCAATAAAGCTAAAGGAACCAAGTGAATATCAGGTATGACAATTGAAAACATACGCCTTTTCTTATGGGATCTGGAGCATTCACTGGAATAGCTGTGACTAATACAGAACTGTGGTTAAGAGTTCTTTGCAAAATTTAGGTTTGGACAGCTTTCCAGGAAGCTGTTTCTGGCTTTTACTTTGTTTCAAGAAATATGCTAAAAATTATGGCCATCATAAAAATGTAACTAAAGATCATCTTCACTTTCACACAAAGCTGGTTAAAAGAAGGAAAGAAAAACAAGTACTGAACAAATGCCATCACCCCTTCTACAATACATAGTTAGAAAGTTCAGAAGAATATAATTTCAGGAGTTAATTTGGAAAAAATTCTAGGTGGTTATAACTTCTGTGTTCTTCAATGATATTTTTTAATTACAAGAAGGTCAAAGATATTCTGAAGTTGAGATTACAGGATTGCCTTTCCCTGACCTCAGTGCAACAAGGTGTAGTTTCCAAAGAGACAAAGAACCAAACAAGACAGAACTACTACTTAAAAAGACTTGGTCTTTCCTCTTCCCCTCTCCTCCCTGCAATGGGAAAACATTTTTCTATCTCAGATGGAAGTTCAAAATCAACAGGAGTAAATATTTTGAAACACAAAATTATTTGGCAATGAAATCATCATAATACTGCAGATCCAATTAAAAATGGTCTTGCTTTTCAGACCCAGAAGAACTCCTGACAGTTTTGTATTCCAGTATTAGTATTGAGATGTGCAGTTGCCTCATACTTTAAATTATAATCAGCTGGAATACAGACAATTAAAAAAAAATGAACATTTTAAAAACACAGTGACAAATCTTCCTCTGTTGATTCACTTTCTCTGTTCTCATTGCTCAATCAGGAAAAAGAAGATAAAGTGTTCTATGATTTACAGAAAAAAAATTATAAGACAATGGTTTGTTTCCATGGTATCAAAATCTATTGATTTCTTCTTTTTTATTTAAACATCCATACTTATGACATATGGAATGAGGTCCTGAAGAGCCACAAAAAGTTATTTTGTCAACAATTAATATCAAAATCTATATGTTGCAGGAATAAAATTATATAAAGAACTAATTATTATAGTATGCAATTCAGAAACTTGGCCTGATTTGGCAATCTGTGATTCTCTATTGTAGCACGAATGCTTACTATTCTTGTAAATGAGGCAATATTTAAAATCTATACCAAGGAACATTAACCTCACAAGAGGTTCTTACTATGTTTCTTGCAGGGAACAGCTACATTTTTATTATCAGCCACCGGACTGGATGCAAGTACATTAACCAAAGTCAAAGTGTCATGAATGTTAAAAAACTTTTTTCCAGTTTCCTAAAAAACAAAACCAAACCCAAACAAGCCACACTACTTGCTCTCAGTAAAGTAATATTTTGGGGAAAAGCTATGTTACTGAATATCTGTATCCTCATAGGTTTTAAAAAGCAACTATAATCAGACCGATTCTTATCATTTAAAGCAAGGTGATAAATCAGAAGTCAAATCCTCAGACGTTTTAACATCAGTGCTATTTTCACTGATTTCAACAATGCTATTGTAGTTTCTGAGAAGGATCTGTTTTCAAGAAATGTTTTAATTAGTTACTTTAAGATAGTATAACCAAGGTATCATAGACACTGTTTTTAAAAGAAAAAATTAAAAAAGGACCAGATTCCTGTAACTTTGAGAAGCTTTAAGTATCACATCAGCTTTTTAGAAATAGAAGCCAAACTTACTGAAGAAAGACTTGAGTCTTCATGAATGCTTCCAAACAAATCTGGAGATGAAACATCAACTGAAAGACTAGGAATATTGTTTAAAAAGTGAGTAGTATACTGATTTTGATTATCTGATACATGGTAAACAGTTGGAATAGGAGAGTGGAATCTTGTTTCAAGCCTCACCACACCAGATAATAAAGCAGCCCACATTGCTCAATATTTCTAAGATGTCCACAAAGTCCACAGGAGCTTTGTGGACAGACAGTACTATTCTAGCTACAGACCTTTCCCTCTTAAAGCATTTTAATTTTCTATAATTTCTCTGGTTTGCCACAGATTCTTATTGGTTTTTACATCTATCCAGCCAATAGAGGCTTGCAAATAGCCAAAAAGAGAATGGCACTAGGAACACAGTTAATTTGCCTTTTTCTAATCCATATTTCAGGTACCAATATTTGCCATGTCTCTGGATTTTCAAACAGAAATGACCAGTACTCTTCAAAACTGAGATTATTCTGACTTGTTTTGGTCTTTAAAAGAAGTGGCTCATGAGCCATTATGGAACAAACAAACTTTCAAAAATTTATCAGAAATACCCATAGAATCAGACAAAATGGAAGAGAAGAAAGACAGAGGCTGTTTCTCCATGAGTAGACACATTACTTAGTGACAACTCGTTCCATGTAAGGCTGTGTAAAAAACAACACATCTGCTTCCACAGCACACTATAACTCTTCTCATTAAATAAAATAGCATAACTAATACTGTATTTGTCATCTTGTGTAATATTTATTACATGATGTCACTGAACTGTTCGACATAAAAGCATATACTCTTGTTTCAAAGCATCACTAACCAGAGGCAAAAGTATTCACAAGAAATATGAAATACCAGAGAGGATAACACCACATCATCACTGAAAATTGAGACCTGTCCCTTCAATTTCAGAGTATTACACCCAGGTCCTATTTATTTTACTTACTGTGCTGTATCTATGTCACCATCGGGTTTGGTGCTCAGTTGTTCCAAACAGTCTATAAAGACCTAGGAAACAATAAAGCAAGATCTACACTTTCTGCCAGAAATAAGAAAAAAATTTTCTTAAATTCACCTTTACCACAGTCAAAAGAAGCAGAACAATCATCATCACCTTTGTCTTAAATCTTACATACAGTAACATTTGAGTTACACCTTTTGAATGTATATTTTTAATTTCACATGCTTCACTGTTTACTTGTAGCAAAACACAGGAGTTTTAAATCCTGCTAAGTGATTCTCATCAGGCATGGCTAAAGTTATGCAGTGTTAATCTGCTGATTTTCAAAGAAGGAATTGTTAATAGTTTTTAACTGTTCAGTCCGAACAGTTGGTCCCAAGTAAACATCACAGAAGCATCACAAGAAAAAGAAAATATCCATTTTTTGCTTTGGCTCATGATGTCTTATTTGAGAACACTGTAAAAATGGTTCAAAAGCCTAAAGCATGCTGTTACCTAATTTCAAATATATTTAAAAAGAACCACAGATTTTGTTAAAGGATATTGGTTTCTGATACAAAAATTAAAAGCTAGATCTTCAACTGATGAAAATCAGCATTGCTCCTTTTATTATAGTATATTGATGTTAGATGGTATCAGCTCAGCAAGTGTCTCTCAATCATCAGTAAAATCTTGAACAGTCACAATCAGTAAAACACTTGAATATATCACTTACCCTCTGAGGATTTGATATCATCAGCTTCAGCTAATAAGTTCTACATACATTTAAAGTCAAACATTTCTCAGTATTCCACAGTGTACCAGAGGAATAACAGAGTCATCAACTTCAACTGCTTTTTGGGAGGTGGGCAGGGTATAAAGCAGACATTTTTGTTGATCACTTGTATGCACAATTTCACATTTAAAAGTGCTTGAGTTACCTGCATGATCCCAATGCTTAGCTGGCACACATCCTCCTGTGTTTTCTGCTGCTGGAAAACCTGAAGATGCAAGCATATTATTTCAGCAGAAAAGCTTCAATTGGCCTTATTCTCAAGGAAAACCTGAGTAACCTATCCCTAAAGAGATGACACAATTACAGGGAATGGCTGCTGGGACACGGTGTCTCCTTATGGATCAATTTCAATTTTTCCCCACCCTAAAAATGGGGAGAGAGAATACAAGTCCCAGTAAACAGTTTGACAAGCATGAGGAGACAACACACTAAAAGGAAGTCAGTCACCGTACCTAGTACACATGATACAGATCATTGTTGGCTAATGGAATTGTAGCAAAATCTCCCAGGATATTCAAAGTTCTTTATACCCTAACAAGAACTAGAAAAGCTAGCCATAAAAATTAAAATAAGGGAGGAAAAAGAAATAATACCCATACAGAGGGGGCCCAAGAGACTTTGGAAAGTGTCAAACTTCCTTAGATCACTGAAACCTGACAGAAGACATCAACATCACAATCAATCAAGGCCTCAAGGTACTAAGTGGATGGGAACAATCAGGACACCTGATTTAGAATAAAGTTTACAGACGTAAAAAGCTCAATTTAAGTTCAAGTTCTGCAAGTAGTTTGGATGCAACACTGAGTGAAGAGTAACTCCTAGGAATGCCCTGCCCTTTTTTTCCCCTCATGTAAATAAAGCTGCATCTACTTCTTTGTGAAAATTACATCAGTAACATTTTTCCGAAAGAATAACTTCCAAGATTTAAATATAGTCCAATCTGTCCCACGCACACACAATTACCCCTAAACAATGGAAACACAAACAGAACTCTGAAAGCTAGCAGCAGTGAAGAGGGTGCACATCGAAAAAAAATAGAAAGGAAAGTTATACCTCTGTATCATTCTCTGAAAATTCTTTTTCTGAAACTCAATAGTAATTTACATAAGAAGAACAATAATAAAAGCATAAATCAAAACTTACACTGGCCTCTCCAGGTTTGCAGTCCAGCACAGTTTTAAGAGATTGCAAGGAATGGATAATGCACTGTTCAAACTGGGATGGCTGAAAGGCAAGTGACTTGTTAGCTTTAGATCACCATATTGAAAGTATACCACACAAATATATAAAAAAAATTCTATGTCATATAGCAAGCTTTTTCTCCCCAAGTTATCCCAAATAAGAGGAGGGGGAAGACATAATGATTCATATGAGTCATATGATTCATATATTACCACAGGACCCTTTTGTAGTGATGTACTTTTGTACTTAAATTATCTGCAGAATTATTACCATAGATCAATGTACTTTCTTTTTATCTGAATGAGAGAATTCTACACCAAACAAACTCCTCTAAAAGGGCTGTGAAAGACTTTTATAACTTGTTTGTGGTAGCATATATTAACAATTGCATTATAGAAATCTGTGACACCCTCTCTCCTCCCCATCTTGATCTAGGCTGGGATAGAATTTCACCTGGAATATCAGATATTTCTGCATTTTATTTCAGCAAAAGGTTTCTAAGAAAAATAGGCTGAATTTGCTTTCACACAGAGGAAAAAAATCCACTGGTTTGTGCGGCTGTTTTTACCTTCAGGTTTCCCAACCTGAAGTACGAATGTCTTGATGCATGTATCAATCTCACTCTGAAAGTGCAAATGAGTTCACAGCGTCAGAGTCATTAGTCAGTTTTTCCTTGTCTTTCTCTCTTCCCTGTTAAGTCACACCTTTTTTTTTAATGAGGCTGTCTGCTGGTATTAGGCAGGAAGCTGTTGTACAGAGCAATGTGAAGCAGAAAAGAAGGACATCATCCTATTGGATTTGGGTCAAAGAGATGGACAAAAGAAGCTTCTACGGCATGTAAGCCTGCTTTTCATCCAGGAGATAGTTTATGCCACATCACCAACTTTAGGCTTAGGAATAACTTTTATTTCTGTAAATGCTGGGGTGGAGGTGGATCATGAAAGTGATGGCTGCATGGCAACCTGAAAATCATTAAAAAAGCCACTAAGACAACCTGTATTTATTATTTTTGGACCTGCTTAAAAGAAGAACAGCAGTAAAGTGTTCCTCTTTTTTGTTTTGTTTTCACATAATAAACCATCACCTCAGGAAAAGAAAGCTGTTCAGATATGCTATTCCTTGGACATCGTGAAACTGAGGAGAGTTGGTTCTGTGTCTTACTGTATTTCCTACCTGAAATAACAAATGCTAAAGAGGTTATCAACCAGTATTTCCAACGAACTTAAAATGTTTTCTAGCTTAAGCTTAAAATTTCCCCAAACAGACTGCCTGGCCCTTGTTTATACTGGGTAATTTTTGCTATAATTTTTGCTATAATACTGCCACAATGAACTCTAGTAGATAAATAACCCTGCTATGGCAAAACGTAGTCAACTGCCACCATTAAAATCTGTTGTGTCTAAACCATGACCTCAAAAGGTATCTAGTGAAGTGCTGTATATAAGGAATTCGTGAGTGATTTCTAAATACCAAAAATGGAGATAAGCAGTTTTTAAACAAAGATGGATTAGGATGCAGCAGAAGCATACAGAAACAAAGCTTTTGTGGAAGGTCTTCCTCCTCTCTTCATTTTACAAACGGATTGTGAAAAACAGAAAACTTAAGGGACTTGCCCAAGTCAGCGGCAACTGAAACCAAGAGCAGAAGCTGTAAATCTGGTTATAATACTACAACTGCCCAACAACACTCCTTCCTACAACGCGTATATTGTGATTGCTTAATGCCCTCCTACTCAACTTTGAACACGTATTTATAGAAGCAAATAAGAAAAACCAAAAAAGTCTGTGGAGCATTCTCTTAGATAATATACACAAAGCAACTCTCCCTCCCACAGGCCCTTTCTGCTTTCGCAGATTGTTTTTAAGTCATTCCTACAACATACTTGCTGTATGTTAGGCATTACTCATTACTGTTTATTTCCAGAAAGCATCTCACTAATTTATCTGAATTTGGTTTCAAGTTATTTGTTGTTTTGTGTAGGCACTCACCTAAATTAGTTGCTTTTCAGTTCAATTTCCCATTATAACATGTAAGTGACCTATTTATTTAGCTACAGACCAATTCCATGGTATTGTGCCTACTAAGTTATGAAGCATTTTGATGTGAACTGAACTCGTTGTGACCTCAAAAATATTTTTTTCATCCCTAAAATAAGATGCTTGACTATGGAAGTTATTATTGCTTATCTCAGTAAAATCACACTAGTGGTCAGCAGTAATCACACTGATACATTTAAATACCCCACTTAAGGCAGAAAGTCACGCTACATATCTTGATGCCCAATTCTTATTTATTTTGTCTCTCAATACATTGCAAAAATCTGCAAAGCTTTTATTTATGTTTTCTGTTTTGCACCTTCAAAAACATTGCTGTCTAGTAATACCATTATCACTTAAAGTTACTTCAGATATAATATTTTCAGAAGGACAAATAAAAATTTGGGAAAAGGAAAAAAAAAAGAAAAAAACACACTTTGTGTTTGGTGATGGGATCTGTTAAGACTGCTGTACATCAATAAAAAATACAAAATTTTTTGTTTGGATGGTTATGTCCCTATACTTTAATAAAACTATAGATGCCAGTATGAACACACATAGACAAAGTACAAAATAATTCCATTTTTGGAGAAGATAAAAACCAGTTCTGTTACACTTGCAAAAAAAAAAAAATCCAGCAAAGAAAATGCCTGCAAGTATACCCACCAAAGATGTCAAACCTTCATTGTCAACAACCCAGTCTTCCTTTTCAGCTAACCTCTTTATATCTGTAAGACAGAGCAAGAGAGGGAAGGGTGGGGGGAGGGAGAAGGTATTAATTTTCATCATTAAAACCTCCTTGAACTTGAAAAGATAAACCACAGACATTGGGACTGCTATGACTAGGCATACAAGCAAATAGCACTAAAAGCTTCAAAGTTTTCAGCATTCTCAAATGACTAAGAATGGAACTCATACATGGTATGCTGGTGACACCACATAGAGAAGCATATCTGTGATACATGGCGAGAGTTGCATGCAGCACATCTTTTACTGGAAAGCTTAAAATGAAAGGAATATTGTGAAGAATTTGGGTTTGTTTTTATTTTGTAAATTTTTAATCACAACATAAAATGCTGCATTTAGGAACCCAAGTCTCTAGTCTATTATACTGCAGCTCTTAATTAAAAATGAAAGAACAACTGCCTAGCATTTTAGTAAAGACAGAAAGGACAGCATATAATTCATATTTAATAACTATAAAAGGGGCTGAGAGTCCCCACTCAGGGTCAAGGACCCACAGTGCTAGACTTTCTTCAAAAAGACCTGAAGGCACATACACAAAGCACTCTCTTCTGCTACACAGAAGGTGCCAACTTCTCTAGGCTTACTGAAACTAACAGGAGCTAAGTCAGGATGTGAATCCAAAGCTCATGCAAAAAATTCCTCTATGGATGCATGCATTCTGCATTATTGGTCTTTTTTGGGGGGCTTAATCAACTTGTAAACAGAACAAAGAGTGCAGTTTGTAGGGGCTTTGACATACACTTTTTCACACACAAATTGCTCATCAGAACTGTCTCTACATGGTGAAATTCCATTTTCAATGAGCAAAAAATTCAGTGAATTACCATCTCTCCCCAAAATCCAAGAAAAGAGGATAACTAATGCATGCTGAAAGGTATCTTCACTATCTTGGTGCTTCAATTAAGAAGCTTGGTTGTGTTGTCATCGATTGCAATTCTGTATCTCATGGAAGTATAGGCTTGGCGAGGATAAAAACTGTTGAGGTTTGTGCAGAATAATTACTCTGTTCATTTCCCTATTTAGTAAACCTCTTGATTCAACCGCTATTCTTGTGAAGCTTATGTTGCACTGGTCAGCCTTTGCATGCTTTTGTGGCCGCTCACTTTTGCATTCTGTTCTGAGCTACTACAAAAGAAACATATTTCTTTCTCGTATTTCACTGCTCACCAAATTCCAGTCAGATACATTCATGTAAACCCCCTGTCTAGTCTGGCATTCACATAATTTGGCTTTCATGACCTTTATGACCAGTGATCACATATGAAAGAGAAAAAACACAGACTGCTTCTCAGGGCCAGCATGAGTAAATGGTGTTTATCACAACAAGAAAACCCTGTGTGTGGGCAGATTTGCCCTATTTAAATCGTTAACGGTACAGTCACTCTATTAAAAATTTTAACTGAGCGGAATGCCTTTACCAACTTAAAGCACACAGCAAGAGATGAGACTGAGCTTTATATCAATAGTCTACTCAGCTCATGTTTCAGAGATTATAGAGGTGAGATTTAAGTCCATGAGGAGCCTTTTTGGTTTATATATTACAGATATAACTACATCTGAGATCCACTTATATAGCTCCATGAGAATATCATTAACTGTTCTTTCACTGGTTCCCTAAAAATAGCAGCTTCTCCAAGGGCCTAGTTAGCCTGGTCCTGTCCAGAAAAACTATCTCAACACATTCAACATATGCAATTTTGCTTTCGCTGGTAAAGAACATAAAAAAGGGTCCCATAGATAAGGCACGCAGTGCAACAATATGGAATAAGAGTCATCATACAGAAAACCATCTGTTTTCTTGTTTGATGCTACAGCCCAACACGCTTGATGCTGCATAGAACTTTCTCACTGAGAGGGGATGGAAGCAGCAGTCAAGGAAGGCTGCTGTTATTGGCTAGATGAAAGAGAGAGACATTGTGCAATCAACATAATATACCGGCATCTTAAGGGATCTGATCTCTTTCAATTCAAGAAAGAAAAGTATGAATAAAGATGTTCAGACCAAATAGGGAATCATTCACACACAAGCTGCTTTTTATAAAACTCCAAGGTACAGGTTTCCACAAGAGATTTTCCTCCGCAGAATGTATGTGGCCAGCAGACAGGACAATAAAAAGCAGAAACTCTTCTGGGTCTGAGCAAAGAACTGGGCTATTGTTATGATGCAACAAGTAGGCAAAACCAGTAAGACAGCAGACTTTTTGGCTGAGAGCTTCATCATTAATCACGTATCGGAGCTCTCTAGACCACACTGGAGAAGCCAGTGAGATGGATAAGCTCAGCGGTGTGATAGGTTAAGAACTGTCAGCAAGACAATTCAGAGCTAGACACCTCCTTCCTTTGGAACAGTCAGGACATCTGAGGACTCACTCACAATTTCTAGATAGAGGGCAGTCAGTCCAATGCTACCATCCTCATGTCATAATTAAAAAAACAAAATTTATATCTTTTCACCTACCACTTAAAAAAATAATCATATCAATTTTTCTAAGTGAAGAAAAGGACACTTCCAAATACCTTAAGTGAAATCTGAAGTAGTGGTAATACTTTCTGTATAGAGTTTTAAAGAGATAAGACAACCTATGTACTTGTGTGGGCAACAAGCTTGATATAACCACAGAAAAAAAATGGTAACACTGAACTGCGATTTAATAAAAGGGTTTGGAGCTAAGAATACAATTCATATCAACATTGGATCAAATAAACCATAGAGGCCTTATGAATTGTTGTCACCAAAATTTTAAAAATTTGCTTAATGTAGCCACCTACACTTAGCACACTTGAGGCTTGAGTAAAAAACTTACCTTCATGTCAGCCTAGAAAATAATGACAAATCATGTGTTAAAGATTAAAAACTGATTAAATTGTAAGATTAAAAAAGCCTTAATTTTTTTTAACATTGAGGGTAATTGGTCTTTTGGAAAAAATTCTTGCTAAGTCAATTAGTAAATCAATCTGCCCCTATTTTAAGACAGACATTTATTTCTGGAAGATTTACTTCATTCACATTCACATTTCAGAGATGAATACAACACGGTAAGATGAATGGCCTCTGATGCACAGTGTCACATTAGATTTAGAGAATGCATTACTAAGCCTCGACAATTCAGACATTTATGGCAAAAGCTATGCACACAGCAGGAAGCTTGGGGATTACAATATTAGTAAAAGGTCTCGGAAAACACAAAACTAAAACACTTTATGAAGGGATATGGATTATTTTTTTTTTTAAATGTTGGGATGGGACATCGCTTATTTAATTCTTCACTTTATAGAAGAACTCAAAAAAAGAAAATAAATGGTATTTCCAATATGGAAAAGCTGCATCATGAGATAAATCACTTGCATTGTAAAACTTTCTCAACCCAAAGGAAACAGATCTAAACTACTGTATTCATTAGACTAAGGGAAGACTCATAACACATTTCTGTCAGAAAAGTGAAATACTTGAGTAACTACAGAACTCAGAAGAGTCCACCGCCACCACAATACCTGTTACAAACATGATTATCTTCCAGAACACGGTTTGGTCTAATCAGAGGGAAAAAAAAGTATGATAGTAAGCAAAAAGACCTGCAGCCTTCTATTACCTTCAGCTGTGTGTTGTAGGGTCACTATAATGCAACGTACACGAAGGTCCAAAATAAGATCCTGGATGATTTGAAGCATATCATTGGGTATCTCGAGTGCAGTAAGAGACTCAGAACTAAGCCTGGAAAGCAAATAAAGTTAGACTGAAGTGTAAATCTGCAGGATTTTTTAAGCTGATATAATTTCATTGAGATTTTTTTTTAGACATTTTCTGTATATGTGTATACAGTAGCTCCACCCGCAGTGTACCTTGGAAAACTGATTATCCCATTCAGACAATAATAATTATTTGCTTAATTCAGAAGCTTGCAAATACAGATTTATTTTTCTGTGACATTACAATAATGTCATCACAGCAACATGCCAGCTTTTCCCACTGTCCTCTTGCACTTCCTCACCTGCCTTTTTGCATCCATCTCGCCTTACAACCCAAGAATAACCCTTTTGGAGTAGAAGTAGCTTTTTCTGCTCTTTTTATGTGAATGCCTAGATCAAGTCCTTGGTCCACAATAGGGTTTCAGAGAGATTGTTTACCCACATTACAACAGTAACAGCCACCAAGCTGCCATAAGAAGTGATGTGACTGGGCATCAGATTGCCAAGAGTATACACATTTAAGGAGCCAATTGCTCCCAACTACTCTGACCAGGCACAAATCACCAGCTACTATAGCTGAGGACTGAAACATTAATTTCCCCTTTTTTGCTTTAGAAATAGTCACACAGCAGCTGCTTGCAAGGAACAGCATTTCAGCTTTTAACTAAAAGGCTGCAGTTGTGCTCAGATTTTAGTTAGGGGCACAAAATGAAGTTCACTGGTTTTATTCAACTCTTAGGTATTTAAGCAAGGACAATTCACATACAGTTCATTGACATTTGCCTTAGTGTTAATACTGACTAGAGCACAGGTACTAGAAAATACCAAAGAATGGGAATTGAAAGGTGCAAGCAAACAAGTCTGAGCAATAAGTGGAATATTATCACCCATCTTTAGGGTCCTGTTCCTTATCCCTGGCGTTGGGGCATAAACCATCAAAATCCCATCATTAATCAGACTGCTATCCGCTCAGCACAACTACTGCTGTATTAAAATCTGCATTATCTCCCCATCCAGGAAACACAGGATGTAAACGGGCATCTGTGAGAAGTTCAGACTGCACAGAGGTACTGTACTGGATGATGATTCCATTTCTAAGGGAGCACGCAGCTGTCACATCCCCGAGATCATCTTTTTTCCTCAGATAACTCACCCTAACAAATACATACCTTTCTATCCCTACAATAAGGCAAGTCTTGCTGACAATGGCTTCACTGTATCATATAGCTCTAATTTATCCTCTAGAATCTATTCATATTGGGCAACGACCGAATGAGGTACAAGAGAAAGACCATGCAACCACTCCACTTTAAGCTGTGTGTTACACATAAACAAGCAGAGGAATTAATATCACACAGATATAATGCCACCTCCTTGTAATTCAGTGTTTTAAGCTTTAGCATTCTTAAATACAAATAGAAAATGGTAAATCACTCATGAGATAATTGAAAAGAGTAAAATCCTAGCACATGCTTCATAATGACTTTGTTACAAACAATAAAAATAAGACTTAAGCTATTACCTAACTTTGCAACGCATACAGTTTTTAAGCAATATGTAGACTCTTCTTCACGAGAAGAGTCAGCCTTTATCACTGGTGTGAGTCACAAGAATTTTTTACTGTCAAAGCATGGGGGCTCGAAAAGAAAAGTAATTGCAGCACTTGAAAAACTTCTGACCTGGTCATCACTGGTTGGTACCTCATCACAGTACGTTCAAGTTCTCTTCTCCAGATTTCTCCTCTATTTTTGAGTGCTTTTCATTAAAGTCTAGGACACTGTACCTGTGCCTTCAGCACAGGCATCAGTAACATCATGAGGTGGGGAAAGGAGTGGGAAGCAGAGAGAATTTCCCCAGTTCTCAGTTCAATTGTTCATTACCAGGGCATCATTACCAGAAAGCAAGAGGAGATTCTCAGAAAAAGAGCATTCTTATATCCTATAACTTCAGCCTGGATCACACCTCGGATGGCAGGACTCTGAAGCACAACCAACCTTTAGAGAATCTGTTGGTCAAACTGCCAAGATGTGCAACTGTTAAATTCTAGAATTTTATAATTTGAGTGAAATTGGATTGCTTCTCATAAAAGGGCAACATCACTGCCAAAGTCTGTGCCCTTGTCCTTTTACATCTTTTCATCAAATGCCAAGTCAGTTCCTTCTTAAATTGGAGCTTTCCATAAAATTCAGCTAGAATAAGAAACTTCACATGGAATTTTTTTTTTCTAAATGGTTAAGGTACAGATAATGTAACTGACAACAGACTTTGAGAAAGTGTTAAGCAGACTTCACAACAGGTATATATCACTGCTAGTTCCATCTGCAATAAGAATATATACATGTGACTATACACCTTCCGTTTCTTCTCTGTGCTTTGCTTCTTACCTACTTTGAAAACCGCAGAAAAAAGTACCGTATCATATCCAGGTATTACTCAAGTTTCCAAAAGATACTGACCATTCTTATAGCCTCCATAGACAAACGGAAGCAAATTCTGTATATTAATGAGACATCTTGTAATTAATGACATGGACATTACTAAGTTTATAAAAAAATGTAAGTATAAGCAGAATGGCATTATAAGCAGAAATATCATCTTCCATAAAACAACTGTAAAAGTAAATTACAATTTATGATACTATAGGGCAAAGCATGCTATTTTCACCCATTTTAGCAGCGATGGTAAAACGTGTAGCAAATGAAGCAGATAATTCTTTCTACCCTAAAGAATCAAATCTTGTTTCAGTCATGGAGTGTCTATGCTGTGCCAGTCAAATACTTTATTCAAATGTTTTCATAAGATCCTATGAAAAAATATGAACGTAATCATTATATAATACTTCATGGTATAGCCTTATTTATCAATTACACTTGCACACAGAAGCCTAAATCTTCCATAAGTAATTTTTGAAAATATTAACATTTTCACTACTCAGGGTATTTAATGCAATGAACAAAACAAAATTTGTCTTAAAGCACACACATTTCAGGAATAGCATCATTTTGTAGGCCACAGATCCATTTACCTTACAGTCTGGATAACATGCGTTAGCCACTGGCCAGAAAGTTCAGATTTCATCTCCCAGCCACCATACTGTCTAGATTCTCCTTCTTTGAGAGTAAATGGAAGCAAAGCTCCACGGATAAGTTTTACCAGAGAGTGCATCACTTCCTGAATCATCTTCTGCATTGGAAGAAGGGAAAGAAAAATCAAGAAAAAAGTTCTATCAATGTGCTTAAGCAACCACGTACTTGCTATACAAAACAGCTTGGTATGTATGATTTACAGGTGGATCCAGATGGTAGAGCATATATGAGGAGGTATAAGGGCACACAGGTGATTTAAGAAATCTGATTGTCAAGGTGGTGACACTAAAGTATGCTGCTATGAAGGATAACGGAAAGAAAGCAAGGTTTCCCCCCCATAACTTACCTTGAAATCATTTTGTCTTTGCCTAGCGTTTTTCTTTGATCTTTCCATTTGGCCAGATTTTTCAGCAGTCTTGTGAAAATGAGAAAATTGAAAAGTGTAAGTATCTCATAACCACTGTTAAAATAATTCCGAAAAAGGGGGTTTCAAACTGAAGAAGTGAAAACCGATGAGTTTATGATGCAATTATAAAAACTAACTGATGGCAGCAGCTCAATAAGCAAAGACTATACAATCAATTGGCTCCACTTATTGTAGGTCAGTGCGCTAATGTTTAATTCTGAGGAACAACGTATATTTCAGACAAAGTCAGAGACAAGCATAAGAGTAGGTCTAACAATATAAACTTCGTACGCTCAAAGTTTTCTCACTGTAATCTTAGTAAGATCTAAAACATATATAGTCCAATCATGCATCAAGTTTATATGAGGAAACTCTGTTTTTTCAGCATGGAAGCTGCCCAGAGAAGGACACGGGTGTGAAGCAGGAGACACTTCTTGGAATGAGGGCAATTTGGAATGGTAATATGAGAGAGGCAAGGTTGAGGGGGTTTTGTTTGTTTTCAGGAACACCATTTTGTTGACAATGCTCTTTAAACAATTCAACTAACTGTAAAAGAGACTCTGCAAAATAATCAGCATCTTCATGGACGCTCACTTCTTCGAAAACCAAGGAACGTGAGTACACTTTGCATGAGACAGTTACAGTTGAACAAAAACATGGTTTGACTAATAGTCTTCCTGTTTGTAACTCTAGCCGCCTGTGGAGTCTACTGAGAACACAGTACAGTGAAATATACCAAAAAAGTTATGTCAAATACTGAATTAAGTGCAGGTGTAGAATTTTATAGTTAGAAACATCTCCTATTTTATGTATATACAGCAACATCTACTGGACAAGAAGTGCAATAACATAGACAGGAGTTGTCAAAAAGAATCAGTTTACTTTCAAATCATTATTTTGAAATGTTGTATTTTTCAAGTTCCCCTGAAAAACGCTAATGCATTTCAGATTTTTAAGGTAAAATAAATAATTTGAAGTGAGCAAAAATTAGAGAAAAATAAAACTGCTTAACAGTTTTGGAAAATACATAGCTATGAAACTCTCATACTTCAAAGCTCTGAATTATACGGTTTCAGAAAAGAACAACAACATTGAGTTATTGCTCCTTAAAATACCCACTTCTCTCTTCTAATGCCTTAAAAAAAAAATAAGCTGTATTCCCTTAAACCTCAGGTATCAACTTAAAATTCACACTTTTTTACAGCTGGATTAAAGAACAACAAAAAAATTCACAGATCTTTGATATCTCTTTTTTTTGTTCCCTTAGTGGTTTTGCTGAAGACCAATCTTAAACCTTTCCTGCATAGACAGACCAAAACTATCTTGTGGTAAGACCAACGGTTACTACTCACATACGCAACTTCACCTAGAGTGATTCAAAGAACTCAACTTTTCAAACTGTTGAAAATACCACGTAAATCTTTAACTGACAATATTTTAAGGCATATAGATAACCTTTCAGAACTAAAAGAACACCCCCCCCCCCAAACCCTACAAACTGAACAAGAGAAAACATAGCTTGTTATTCATATGTGGGGATTTTCTTTACACATTTTTAAAATGTCTTGAGGATTTGAATAGGCTAACTGAAATGACCCTCCACACCATTTTTGCAGGGCTTTTCTTAAAAAACTGTAGTAATCATCTTGCTTTCTCACAAACAATAAATAGCAAGCAACATGGTAGAGGTATTTTTTTCATGGACAATTAAAATCTGCATGATTTCTGATAAAAACATATAAACCTTCAGTTTTGAATGTGACAGATATTGTTAGGTGCCCTAGAAGTAGTCTTCTAGCTTATGCCACCCCCTCCTCCCACTTGTCCTCAGTTGATAGTGGCATGCAGATGCAGAACACACAAAAGGAACTGGGGGCACCATCCCTCCTCTCTGCCCAAGAACTTGGGTGGCTTCCTTAAGGACCAAAGGAACAGAAGAAATCAAATATATGGGGATTAATGTCTCACAAGCTCAGAATCTGGCCCAACAGAAGGGGAGTAGATATACCTTAAAGACTAACAGGAAAAGTACTCCTCCTCCTTTTTTTTTTTTTTTTTTTAAATACATGGAAACAGTACTTTGTTCAGACATGACATAAGATCACTGCATTTTCCACTTGTAGTCACTTTCATGAGCATGATTTCTCAATCTTGTTTACAGTTCAAGTCTCGGTTTCTTTAGAAATAGTTTTCTTTTTCATTGTACTCAAAAAAAAAAAAAATCACAATAACTTAACAGGTGAATTTGTAAAGTCTAATTTCCAATGGTACTGTTATCAAACACAGAGGTTGTAATTTCTATTTTTGTGAAAGTCAACAGTACTAAGGTTTATTCTCTATTCTACTTCCTTCACTGAACATTATGAGTCAATGTCATACCTTTCTTCTGATTTAGTCATATAAAATGAGGATTACAAATAGAATCTACTTCACTGGAGCTATAATGCTCTGTATGTTGTGTTCAATATATAAAGAGCTATAGTACCTATTAATATCATCATATGAAAATGTTATATTGATTTGCAGACAGTGTTAATAAACAGAATAGTCAGAGAAAAGGAAAATAACAAAATATGCTTCCAAATTTCCTTTCCCAAGGATTTTGTTTTATTTTCTACTAAAGCTGCAAAGTCTGGTAGATATCTATGGCTGTAGTTCTGCTTTAGGGACAATTTTGTAACGGAATACTGTAGCTGTGATGACTTAAGGATTTAAGCACAGCCGGACACTGTAAGCATGGCAGGATAAAAACCAATCTCAACAAACAAATTATATAGCAACAGTTAAACAGAGAAGTTTTAGATGCACAAACCTTTAGGTTCAATATAGAAGGTGATCTGGATAATACACATGTCCAAAAGCTTGCTTATTTCCACCTGCACTGTATTACCCCCAACTATCTCCATATCTCTTCATAGACCTTGTCTTCAGAGCTTTTTTAGTGCCCAGAATGAGTGCAAACTGCAGTCAGCAGGACTTCTCAGGGATAGCTATGCAGATGGGATGTGAATTAGTGCCTTATCATCTGTTGATGGAACACAGAGCTGCCTTTCACTACACTTCGATCATGTGTTTGTCAGACTTGTTCCTTGGAAATACGCCATCACTACAGTTCTCCTTCTGGAGAAGAAACAACATGGCCTGAGGACCAGAAGTGCAACTGTCTGCAAAACATAATGTAATTCTGTGACCAAATTTTAGCACTAACACAAATCCCAAAACTATTGTATTTATCTGGTGCTGATTATGATGGTAAGCTGTACACTACCCATATCTGATTAATTATGAAAGTTATCCTTTCAGAATCTGTTAATAGTGTGCACATAAAAACAGCCCATCATGAATCATTACTTCCCTGGCCTTGCTTCCTGGATTATCAAGGTTATATTTACATAATTTATAAAAACCAGATCATTTGAGCAAGAAGGACTAGAAGCACAGGTGACTGCACTTCTAGATGAGACTCCCTATAGTATGGCTGTGTATACCACTCTGGGCCTTGGTCATTTCGCAACTCTGGTCCTGAACCCATCCTCACTTCCAAATACTTAAAGCTCGAGAAATGAGTACTCTTGTTCCAAAGAAAGGAAACATTTTTTTCTGTATGACTTTGTCTTTTACATATCTCTGTCCTTTGTGCAATTTGCTATTTCTTCAGATCACCAACGAAGGGCATCTGGCCTGCTACGAATAAGAGGTGAAACTATATAGATATTGACTCCAGCATCTGGAACAAACACAGACATTCTAAATAATTCCACTGTATGCTTTTGTTGTTTTAAAAACAAGAAGAATAATCACACTTCTAAAGGTTAGTATTGCAAGACACTTTACTAGTCAAAGTAGCATTTCTCAAATGTGTAAGAGTCTACATACTGTTATATAAAACTCTCTGATTAAAACAAATCCAGTAACTTCTTCCAGTGAAGTACAGTATTTCAAACATAATTATTATGGAGGATTGTTACTCAAAAGTCAATTTATACAGCAGAATCCATACCTCACTGAATAAACTTCCATTCACATAAGAAATCCAGAGCTTCCAGAAGTTGGGCAGCTGACTTACAACAAGTTTTGTCAACTTTTCAACAAACATAACTTGCTGAGGAGCTTTGTATCGCCAAGCTATAAGAGGTAGAGGGCACAGAAACAACAAAATTTAAAAACTTCAAATTAATAAAAAAAAAAAGCAGTACTAGATTGCTGTTGCTTTGTGTTATACAAGTGACTATATAGTATATGTAAAAACTTTCAGGTAGGAATGGAGAAAATTAAAGCCAGGCCCATATAGGCGTACATAACTGGTACACATACAAGGTCTTTCTCCCCTTCTTATATGCTTACAAGGTGCCAACACTATGACAATATATACAGAATAGGCCTTCTTTGTGGGGGTTTCTAATGCAATCCACCTAACAATCCATTGAACTGGTCTTCTGTCTTCAAACCACTCTAGAAGTTAAGGTAACACAAAAGGAATGAAGACATTAGAAGTTTTAAATGATGAAGCGGTGATGCTGAAGAAACATGGCTGATAGATGGGCTAATGATTAAGGCAAACAATGGAAACTGGAAGATCTACTTTACTTCCAGCTCAAAAAAATTTTCCATTGTGGTCTGCGGCAAGTCACCAACCTCATCTTAATTTTCATTTGTTTGGTAAAATCTTTTATCTGAAAAACAGGGGAGATTCCAACATTGTCATTAAAACTCAATAAATGTATCACTAATTATATAATGATATTCTTGGATGAAGAACACAATCATAACATGTAACACTGCAGCATCTCTCACTTCACGCACCTACCTGCAGTCCTGGTACACTGGTAATTAAAACACATCAGCAAAATAGCTTACATTTTTGCAGCAAATAACTTTTCTCAGTTTCTTATCAAATGAGGCAAAAGAAAGTGGGGGGGAAGGGAAAGGTAAAGAGAAAGCTGAAAAAGGGAAGAAAAAAAGTACTAATTAACACAGAAAAAAAAAACCAAACCTGTGAAATAGTTATACAACCACCTGCCTTCTCCACTGAAACTTTCTTTTATGTTGTTTTACCAAACCGCTGTTAAACTGATACCCTGTTAAGAGACTTATGTTTAACCTCAAGAATTAGACTAAACTTTAGAAAACTTGGAAAAAGGAAACACAGATTTTTTGAAAAAAACCCAAACCAAACAACCAAAAAACCACAAAACAAACAAAAAAACCCCTTAAAGAAGTCCATGTTTGTTGGTGTGGGTTTTTTTTTTTGTATATAACTCTACTCTTTTACAAATGATAATGTTGAAAACATGATATTATCCTACATAACACTGTGAAAATGCAGTAAAATGCTGGGTGAAACAGGACTTTTTGTCTTTACTCTGCTAGAGCACATTGCCTACATAGAACCAGAATTCACCAATTAGGCAAAAATAGCTGCCTAATAGCACACTAGGTAACCAGTAGGTTTCATCAGGGCCTCACTATTTTATTGTATTGGTAGCCAGTCTTGAATCTCCTTGAAGTACAGCACACCTTCAGCAGCATCCATTTGTTGGAGGTGCGGGTCAATTACTAGTCCATTTCTTTAGTGGACAAATAAACACCTGAACTACCAAAAATGTTCTATTTCTCACGGCCAAAACATTTAGGGACTCTGGATTAGTATTTAAAAAAGCCAAAAAAACCTACAACAGAAGCCCAAAATTTGGAGAGAGACTCTGGCATAACTGAAGCATAACTCTGCTAATAGAGATGAGTCTGCTTGGGAGGCATGAAAACTTCAAAGCTCAACTAGCAAAGCTCAGTGTGGACAGGATGCAAGAGCGCTACTTTTGCCAGCTTGGTTTCTGACTGTCAGGGAACTGGTCCGGACCCAGTAGCAGAAAAACTCATTAACACAAGCTGTGACTATGCCAGGAAGCTGTGCCAACACTGCTATAGCAACAGAGGCTCTGTAAGGCCAACAAACCCGGAGCTCTTACCAAAAGATTTCAGCTCCTTCGAGAAACCATTTCATCTTTGCCAAAAGTGCCAGCATCAACCCAAGGTTATAACCAGGGATGTCTCATCCTAACTGGAAATACACTTCCAAGTATTAAATTCTTTTCCCTTCCAGGAAGCACACTTCAGGCCTATTTCAAAGACTGCAGACATCAGATATTTATTAGAATAAGCCACTGCACATCACGTCAAAAGGACATTCTGGCCAGAAATTCAGGATATTTTGAGTTTGTTGCTAGAGAAAGCTCCAATCTATGTTAAAGCAGAAATTTTCTTTTATTCTATTATAATCTGTGCTATAACATCCTAAAGACTAAACTAGAGCTATAGTTTACATATCCTCCTGAACACACGCTCAAGCAAGAGCTGAATGTTATTTGAATGCTGCAGTTTTGAATTTGAAGTAATTTGTTCAAAGAATCACTCTCAATCATATTGAGGAAAAAAAAAAGCACACCAAAACACCAAAAAGACCAAGAGATGCCATTCCTCAAATTTGCTAAAAACCAAAAGGAAGCACAAGCAACTTGAAAACAGAGGACATCATGGCATATTTGGAATGGCAGCTCCTGCACAGATATCCTAAGCGGTTGGTTTGCTTTGGGTCTCCACTCAGAGAAGAGCAAGGATGGTAAAGTTTTCAACTCTTCCCAAGCATCCAGTGGGCATGTGCACCTAATTACCAATAAACTCAACTCAGAGGCAACTCATTTTAACTCTAGGGTCTTTGCAGTGGGTTATTACAATGCTCTGATCAATCCTCCAGTTTTCCTTTGAGTTTTGGTTTAAACTGGTGGCTACAGAATCTGCAAAGCTTGCTGAAGACTTCTCCAGTTTGTAAAAGGTTATGGATCCATAGCTAAGACTCAAAAAGCAAAGATAATCGATTGAATTGGAATTGCCTTCTGTAGATGCAACCCTTTAAACAGAAACACATGCAAAATAATCCAAACAGGGAAGAAAACCCCTGGATTTTGGATATTGCTTGCTACATTCAATGTGGCATGTGTATTGTTAGTAGATGGTATCCAACAACAACCAGGAATTTACTGTTTTGCTCTGTAAAACTTGTTCAAATAACTTTATGCAAAGCTTTGGGCTGAGAAAGGACAGAGGTAACAGTAATACAGTAATGTCATTACTTGGTATACGTGTATATTTTGAAGAGTCTGTGTAATTTACATTTTGAAATAAAAACATTCAACCTCAAACTGTGACATAATTTAATTGTCTTGTATGTGAAGATACCCTGTGGCAGCAAAAGAATGTACAATTCTCTTTATTCTTCATTCCACGCTCTTGAAAGATTCCTTTCATTCCTCTTTTTGCTAAAAAAAACCTGAATCAGATATTTATAGATTATTCTCAAGGAAGTCCATGGAATTGGAAGAAGAAAAACATCAAAGCAAACCAAAGCCAGAAAATTCTCCATAAAAACCTGCTTTCTGCATAAAAAGCACTTTGGTAAGAAATTACCTAGCCTGTGAAAACCATGTTTTCTGCCTCCTGTAATGTCATCATTGAAAGACTCCCGAGATGAAGTTTTTAGGACAAGGGTGTTGAAGACGCTTATGACAAAAACGACTCAGTCGGCTGCGGACACACTGCTGGAGCTTAGTCACACACTTTGTTTCCCTTTTTGGGTTTGCAGAATTAGAGAACAAGAACCAAATACGTGAAGTCACAGAAGGAGCAGATGCAAGGAGAGCCATCTTAGCAACCACACACAAAAGGCATAACAACAGCAAAAGGTAGTAGGCAGTAGGTGGTTACGTATACAAGAAAATATATATATTCTGGTTTTGTACAAAAAAGACTCTTACTACCTTGACCACATTTTAAGAAACAGATTACAGCTATGAACTGCTCTTTGTTTGCAAAAAACACAGAAGAACCCCTTAGCAACAATGGTAATGCATGAGAAAAAAGAATTTTATTTGGTACCAAACCAAAACAAACACAGAGAATCTGGGTGTCTACGTTTTTGTTGTTTGGTTGGGTTTTTTTGTGTGTGCTTTTTTTTTTTTTAATTACACCACACACCACACATAGGGAACTGGAGCTTTGTTTTTCCAAATAAAACAGATACTTACCATCATCACGACCAGACTGAAAGCTGCTGCCCCTTTTCAATGAAGCAGTTTGACTGAGATGGCCAATTGGTGATGGACGTACATCGCTGTCCAGATCTAACATGGGGCTGTGGAGCAATGAGTTGCCTAAGGAGGGGCGAAAAAAAGGTTATAAATATTTTGCATGTCAATCAACATGAAACTGCATGCTGCTTGTGGAATTCTAATTTAATTCAGAAGTGATACAAGACAAAAGTTACATAGCGAAAACATTCTTAGTCTTGCTTATTTAGACTGTTCACCTACATCAATGCTATTCAATAACACCACTGTTGACTCCTGTAGTAAAGCCAAAACCACAAGTACCATGTGGGAAATACCATTCTTTGATCTGTATGTTTCTCTGGTTTTACTTTAATTAATGCCCTAGAATTGGTTGCCTGAAAGCCATAGATAAATATGTATTTATGCCATTAGTGACACTGCACACGGTTTTTTCTGGTGTATGTCTAAATATACTTTTCAACAGCAAGTTTCTTGTGCCTCCAGCTGAAGCACTTAAGGGTAGTGTGTTCAACTACTTCTTTGCTGTTTGACCTCTGCAGAGATCAGGGAGAAAGAATCCATCCACCATGGAGCAGATGCACTGTATGCTTGTGCATGTCTGTAAAACACTCTGTATGTATATGTATCTACAAACACACAAAATATTTCCCAGTGTATCAAATATTATTTTTTTGCTTTGGGTGTGTGTCTATATGAAGGTCGCTATTACCAAGTCCTAAGCAATGATCTCATCTGATACAGGTGGATACTTGGAGTCTAATGTATGTTTTGAAAAACAACCATATAGTAATGAGCAGATTATGATGATTTTTTTTTAATGTACTGTAACACTGCCAATATTTCTTTTAAAGTCTATATTGCTACCTTGTGCACCTCACCTTGCAGATACATTTCCGAAAACAACCATCAAAAACTATTTCTGCATTGGCCAACTGAGCTGCAACACCTAAACTTTAATTGCAATTCACTGAATTATAGAACAGCCCTGGTGGGAAGGGACCTCAAAAGATCATCTGGTCCAACCTTCTGGGGGAAAGGAAGCTTAAATTAGATTATCTACCACCCTGTCCAGTCGTGTCTTGAAAACCTCCAGCAATGGGGACTGTACCATGTCCCTGGGGAGGTTACTCCAGTGGTTGGTTGTTCTCACAGTAAAAGATTTCTTTCTTATATTGAGATGAAACCTCTCCTGGCTATTCATGCTGAATTTTTTAGTGCAAATATCAGCATTTTAGTTTATATCGCTTGATCTTTTCCATCAATACCTACATTCACTTAAAAGTAACAGGAAGGCCACACAGTAAGAGCACCAGCTATAACACTGCAATACTCAGATTCAAGAGTAACACAAAGTAAAATAGATTTGAAGAATATTTATTCTGAATTTATGCTGCTGTCAGACCAGTATGGCAATAAAGATATATCTAGTCACTTTACGTCAACAGCTGGGGCATAAAGGGCAGTATTAAGTATTGTAAAACTTATCACAAGCTTCCAATAGGTGACAGTATTGAGTCTTAGTTCCTTGTGAAAGAAGTTCTTCCTCCCATAATTTTTTAATGCCTTTTAAAGAGATTTCCTGTGGCCTTTCACTGTGGCATTGTGCGGTGGGGTGACCCTGGCTGGATGCCAAATGCCCACCAAAGCCACTCTATCACTTACCCTCCTCAGCTGGACAGAGACTAAAAAATTATAACAAAAGGCTTATGGGTCAAGAAAAGGACAGAGAGATGACTCAGCAGTTACCATCACAGGCAAAACAGACTCTACTTGAGGACAAGTAATTTAATTTCTTACCAAGGTGAGATAACCTCACGAGAAATAGGCAGGGACTGGCAGAAGAAAGAATCATAGAATGGTTCAGGTTGGAAGAGACCCTAAAGATCATCAAGTTCCAAACCCCATGCCATGGGCAGGGACATCTCCCACTAGACCAGGTTGCTCAAGGACAAATCAGAATTGTCACAGGCATTGCTTGTTAAAACATGTACTAAAAGAAACCCTCAAATGTACAGCAATGCTATTTTCACAAAAACTACAATTAGAAAAAGCCATGATACACCACCACAACTTTCCTCTTTGATGTCTTTGCACAGAATGTAGGTTCCCACCTTTCAAACATGTTGTTAATATGAGGAATTTCTTGTAAACAGATGGTCTCTAAAAATGACAGTGCCAATTAAACCCCAGAATTAAGAAAAACAGACACACTTACCAAAACATCTTAATGGGAATTAGTTCAATTAAAACCATTTGCCTGAGGTAGCTGAAAACCTGAAAATTCTGTGTTGCTGCTGATATACTAACCCCACACTGCCCAAATGGTTTATATATTCACCAGTAACAGAAAACATGTAAAGAATACTCTCTTGTTCCACCAGAAAAACCACATCATCAGTTTGCAGCTGTACCAGGAAAAGAAAGTTTAACATGAACTAATTTCTTAATTGGTTGTCTAGCATTACAAGCAAGTATAACACAGCAGCAGGGAACTACAACAGCCCATATACCCTCAGGACTAATAAACATCTGGACTACATTAGCAAAGCTGATTTTGCTTTCACCCTACCAGAAGATAGCGCTTGAAGACTGCACTCTAACGCATAAATCTTGTGAAAAAGTGAGAGTTAACTTACAAACAATTTTTCTCCCAGCCCAACTCATTCCCTCGCTGGAGCCAGCAGCTTAAATTTAGCAGCATAATGTAATACAGTGAATTAATATTAGTATGGACTGTAGACAATAATATTTATAAACCTAAATAAACTACCCAAATAATAATTTACTGCTTATTCATTATTTGATTTGTGTACTATTTCTACATTCCTGGATCCTGAATATAGGACAGCAACAATCTAAAGTTTCAAGAAATTAACTTTTTAATGTGCTAACAGGTTTTAAGATGTTGTATAAACAGTATGAACAATTCATTCCTGGCAGATCTTCATTTTTTTAAAATATACTTCACCTTTGAAGTTACAGAAGTATTTTTTTCCAAAATACAGCATCTACATGGAGCATATCTGTCAGCAACTCCAGTGCCAAGTGTATATTTAACCAAGGAAACACAGGAAAAATAAATTTACCACATTCTCCTCTTCTTCTACCAAAAAGTCATGACAAACCAGAACTGTAATTAAAGCCTTATTTCATTTAAAACTGTAAAATCATTAGAAGATCAAATAAGAAGTTTTAAGGATCTTAACATTGCTTTTTAAAAAAAAAAAATTTTACCAAGTTTCAACTTTTTTGTGCACAGATATTTTAAAGGTATGTAGAAAAAAAACCATTCAGATACTGCATGAAATATAAATAGCTCAACAGTTTTGTTCAGACCGCTTTTGTTCTACTGCAGTAAGGATCTAAAAAGAAAAAAAGTACAATGCTTTTTGAGGTCATTTATTTAATTTGCACTTTCACTGAATAAAAAGTCACCTGTGCTGACTCTTAATTGCAAGTTTACTCTAAGTTTATCAATACTGGTGTTGCTGCAGGGTAGCTGTGTGCCTACAGTACCTATAGCTCTCATACATACCCTAACCCCATTTTTTTTTCGTAATGTCCCTGGTGTGCTCTTGGCACGCAGCATGTTACAGTCTTCATTAAGAAGACAACTAACATGAAATCTGCCCAAAACAGATTTTTCCACAATCTGCAAACCAGTCAATGATTTAAATCTTTAAAAGCAGCTTTACTTTTATATTTTCAAACTATCACCGAACTGAGTGTAAAAAATCGTTCTGCGACATCCATCGCTCCGCAACTCTGCTTGTCTTTTTTCCCCCCTTTGCAGTCTGTCAGGCAGAAGTTTCTTGTGGGAGTCACACGTCTCTCACCTCCCTCCTGTAACCCAGCCTCAGCCTCTCTGCAGTTCTGCCAGCTCGGTGCACTGCTTACGTGACACTCAGTTAAAGCTTTTTACAAAAGCTACTGGTTGGCCAGGGGATAATATAGTGCCTGTACTTTTTTTAGTGACAAAGAACTTCGTTAACAATGATCAAGCTCAGTTTGAGTAGTTTTTCAGTGCAATTTTCCATGTTAAGTCAAACACCAGCCACTACACAGACTATGTGGACACTAAATATATGAGCAAAATTAAATTTAAAAAAATGATTGTATAGATGGGCAGCCAGGTGAATACAGTCACTGTATTCTTTCATCTGTTATGTATCTTACAGTGAATTTTCTCACAGGCTATAATAGCCAGGGAAGGCTGATCTGTAGACTCCCAACTCTCTGAAGGGGCGGCAGACTTCCTTACCACCCTTAAACACCTTTGAACATTTTTTCCTGTGCACAGCGGGCCCTTGTCCTGTGCTACAGCCTGACCACCCACTGTTGCTTGTTGACCAAACACACAGTGCCTGGAGCCCGCACCGACACAACCAGGATAAGATTCCTTTCAAGGGCAACGCGGTGAGAATTTCAATTTGTCTAGAAAAGAAATTAGGCGAGCAGGAGAAATTACCAAAAAAATTAACCTGCTCAATAGATGAATGACCGCTTTTCATTTTTTTTTCTCGAGCACTTTTTCTTTCTAACCTTACATTTATTAGGAATCTGACATTTTTAAAAGATCAAGAAGAAAACGGGTTGCATTAAAGGAAGTGGAAGATTAAAATTGCTGCACTTTATGAAAAAATCCCAATTTTGGAACACGTTTGAAAATGAATGATTTTTTAAATCTCAAGACTAGTCTTAGTTATACTAAATACATTTATACTAAAACTATTTTTCTGTTTATCACGAAAAGGGTAACTGGGCTGATTATTTCTAGTAGCGTTTTAAGTATTTCACAGCCTAAGGGTAAGCATTATTGTCAGTCCTGCAAGCCAAAAAATACTGAAGCAAGAGCCAAACACTTCAAGTTCAGCACATAAATAAAAATGATGTCATTTTACTAGCACTAGTAAAATGCACCAGCGGACATTAAGATCTTCAGCAACTTTGAAAACAACTCGCATTTACTTAATTGCCCGAATAAGGACTTAGAAGACTAGTGCAGACACCAAGGTAAAATTGTGGCAATAGTAGAAGTGTACTATATCTTCAGCAGCACTGAGCTTTTCAGTTTTGATTTTAAACTACCTGTGCTGCTTTTAAATCACAGTATTTACTGTCTGCTTTTTAATCACAATATTTACTGCCTTTATAATACTTTAACTATTATTTAAAGTATATAAAATAAGAATGCCACCTGCACTTCTGAACATATTCAGAGTTTTTAGTAGAACCAGATAACAAAGTTAGAGATATGAATGTTATGAGAGGGAAGCAAATCCAGTACAAAACTTAACACTGATTAATTTTTTTTTTTTTTTTTTGTAATTAATAACCCATTAAGGGTTTGCTTGACATCTGCTGTCAAAAGGGTATTTCTGCTATGGACAGGGGATGTGGTTTAGACATGAAATGGCTCCCAGCTGCAAGAAGTCTTCTTCCAGATGTACAGTAAGCAAAGGCAATGGAAGAGAACCAGCTGCTAGGATAACAAATTGAAAAAGCCCTTTTGACACAAGCCTTGCCGGCCTGTCTGATCTAACAAAGATGGATCATTCATTGCAAGGTGAATAGAATCTTAGTGTGGCACAGAAGAAAGAGCAATGCGGTCCAAGCATCCATCTCTCTCCTTCACACTATGTACAGCTGCTCTTACTCCGGCACAGAAAAACCCTGCATAGGTTTTTGGGTTTGGTTTGTTTTTTACAATATCTGGAGAGCTATGCATCATATTCTGAGTGCTGCAAAAATGACTACAAAATAATAAGCAATAAGAGCTACCACAAAAAAAAAAAAAAAAAAAAAAAAAATCACATTGACTAAACTAGTATATTCCAGGTTTGAGAACTGTCTCCACGTTGGGAACTTCAATAAGTTGTATATTATACATTTTGCAACCCAAAGGGAAGCAGCAAGATCACGGTACAACTGTGGTAATGTTTCCATTTACCGTTTTAGTTTCTAAACTATAGTAACAGCTTATTTGCAATAATGTTAATATATCTTTCTGACATATTATGTAAGAAATTAAGACTTTTTCAGTCAGTTTGTCAATAACTGGACTAAAGTCACTATACATTTCAGCTGGAAAAATCATGAAACCTACTAAGTCGCTACTAAAGTCTAAGCAAATAACCATTGGCCACACAGTAAACAGTCTTAACCTCCATAGCTTCTTTCCCTGATACTCATGTTAAGAATCCCACTGCTTAACTCATTTTGGCTATCTGCCCAGTGCCCCAGGCACATTTTAAACTAAACCTCATTTATTTACATTTATTTTCATGTCATTTTACGTCATTATATCCCCCGTGTTTCCTGTACTCCAGTAAGTCTGGGAAGCATAAGCCATAGTGCAAAACTACAATTATGCCCTAATAATAGGGGAATTGCCAAGTAAATTTAAAAAGTACACTTATGTAAAAACTTAATTGAAGGAAACCATTTACTATCCAGATACCAGGTTTGAAAGTCCCTAGAATTCTACAAATCACAAATTCAATGTTGAGAAGAAGAAATTCAGACTTTAGCCAATGCTAGGCATAAAATACCAGCACAATTCAGTATATCATTCAACTGTCTCTTCCTAGAGATTTAAGAAATACTGTTTTGAGTGACCATAGTGCTCTTCCATGCTAAGCTTTATGCTCATAGCTTTCAAAAATGCTCTTTTCCCTGTCTATTCGGACTCATACATCTCCCTCTCTCTATCGTACCCACATACGAAGAGCAGCAAATCAGCTTTATCTACTTCAGTTCCTTCCAGTGGGCAGCGATCAGATTTATAACAGGAATCTATCAATGCTTCAGGAAGTAACTTCATAACCATTAAACAAAAAGGTTTAAAAAACAATAAAGGTGCACAACTGCATATTCCATTAGTAAGGCAGACAACAATTAACTAGAAAACATAATAAGTTAATAAATCCATGTATTTACAAACTTTACATCAGCAGAGCTAAAGCTCCAGCCAATGGCATATGGGTCCCCTATCTGCAACTGCACCTTTAATGGAAGAATCTGACTGTCAGAGAAGCAGTAAAATGGTTTAATGTACAGACATAAACAAACATGGAAGCTTTATGATTTGGCCATCCCCTGTACTGCCTCATGCTTCCACTATGACTTTGGCTCTGCTGTTTGGTCTGTTTGTCCTGGCTGCTCATACTTTAGAGCAGGAGAAATTTTGGTGTGCTGTCATATATACGCTTATTCACTCACTCCTTAAAACATGTGGGCTTGGATTCCAACAGTTTCTCATAATATGAATATTATCTTCCTGCATTTTTTTTACCTCACAAATGAGGAAGGTCTACTATGGCTACACAGAGCAAGAGATAGATAGGCTAAAGGTAATGATGGGTGAGTAACAACAACCATATCTGAGCATGTAATGAAACATTAATCTACATAATTCAAGACTAACCAGCAAACCAACAGGGTTAAGACTGAGGGGAAACAGTATGTTAATACAGAGATATTCCTCCAGGGAAATACACTCCAAAATACTACTGAAAGTCCTTCATACACAGTACTCAAGAAAATTCCCCATCCTACTTGTCCCTGTTGAAATCAATTCAATCGATTTGCTAATGATCAGGTTACTGCATCTTTTACAATAAATAATTGTCTATTAAAATCAAAGGAAACATCCAACTGAATAATTTGCTGTTGGTAGTTGCCAGCCTTTAAGCCACACCGCCATATTTTCTGACAAAGCTCAGCACAGCCAGATATACCTTTAGGTTTTTGTAAATAATATTAACAGAAGTTGGATTATCTGAAAACAGACAGTATTTAAAACACATAGGACTTAAGCTAACTACAGCTGGTTAGAACCCACACATTCAGAGTCAGCAGAACTAAGCTAAGAATAACCAAAAATTGTTCAAGGTGGAACTGTAATTGCTGTCTGCTTATTCCAGCATCTGCAATACAGCAGAATATTCTAGCAGAATAGCATCTGCTAGAAACAATATCTATCACCCTCGTTAAGAAGAGAAATCTAGAAAAAGATGTAATGCCCTTTTCATTAGAGTATCAACCTTATGACCCAACTCTTCCTCCAAATGCTTGATATACAAAATAATCTTTTTTGGAAGCATGTTTCAAGAGTGGAGGACTTCAATGTTTGAAAAATTATTACTATTTTCTTCTAAAAATAGCCTGTGACTTTATAAACACATAAACCACATTTCTGACTTAAGTTGATTAGATTCCTCAAAGTCTTGCATAACCAATTTAAGTAAAAGCCCACACTTTTCCTGTTTGAAAAGTATACATCTATTAAAGTAGATTAACAATATATTCCGTGTCTCTGATCACAACCAGCATTGTTCTGCTAGGCAGTTAATACCAATTCTTGCAAGTTTTTCCTTCTTCTGTCTGGTGTATGCCAAAATTAAAGGTCTATGAAAAGGAAAAATCATGTTCAGCAATGTTCCTTTGTCCTACTCAATACCAAGTGAGAAATTATATCAACTAGGATCACTTGAGTATTTCATAATCTGTACAAAAACTACATCAGTAAGGATCACATAAAAGGCTGGGAAAAACTTACTGAAATTTGATGAGCTCTTTAATAAAAGCAATATTAGCATTTGTTTCATATAAGCATTAAATATTAACAATTCATACATGCATTTACTGGGCATTCAAGTTCTTTAAATCCCCTCTTCTGCGATCCAAAGCAAGCCGCTAACATAATAGCCCCTTTGATATTAAGGCTGAGGTAAGAAGATTTGTTGCAAGAAAAACACCAAACAGGTTGAGATTTTCAAGACAAGCTGAGGAATTTAGACACATTTCCCTTGGTTTACTGGAGCCTGCATATCAAAATTACATATACTGTTACAACAAAAAAAGTCTCAACCACTTAGTATCTTCATGTCCTTATTTTTCTCACTAAAAAGCCAGAAGATGCCTATATAACATTTTGCAAGCAAGTGGAGAAAAAGCAAGCTTAGAATTCTAAACCATGGCTGTTTTTAAAAGTGAGTTTTGTTCCTGATATCTGTATGTTGAGGGGTTAAGGGTGGTGTCTCAGGATTTTGACAGGGAGCAAAGATGGCAAAGTTTCGGAAACGTTCTGAATTTTGACCAAAAGGCCAAGAAACCAACCTGGTATTCCAGCTGGTCCCACAGCATTCCCCACCATGTTGTGGAATAAAGATGGTCTGTGGATGCTTTAAGCTAAAACTTTCTGACATCACTGCCACATGCGATGCACCCTGTGAACTCTATACCTGACGTCGTAACCTCTGCTAATGAGAGTTGAAGCCTCCTGCAGCAATTTTACAGCACATTTCTGCAGCAGTTCCAACTCAGTAAAATTTTTGTGGTTTCTCAGAAGAGAACACGTTATTTGGTTTGGGATACACATGCACTACACTAAACAGGGGCATTACCTATAAGCCAAGAAAGGCCAGATTCCAATATGCCTACTCATTTCAGAAGTGGTAGCAAACTTGCTAAGACTTCTTGGGAAACAAGGCACTACTCATCATTTTCTAATTTAAAAATCCAGTTTTCGGATTTTACTAATAGAAACTATGCTAATGTGACAGAACATATTAACTGGTGGCTAATTGCTGCACACCTGAAAACAATACCTATGAGCACATGTTTCTTTAAGGAGCAATGCTGGCAAAGGCAAAGACAGAATAAAATTAAGTATTCTGGTCTTAATATAACATTGTTTAAATATCTCATTAATCCAACTCACAGTTGGATCCAATCCAAATCCTGTGCCTGAACAGTGTAATCTGAATTTTGAAACTGCACACAAGCAAAAAATAAGAAATAAGAATTATCATTCACTGCCCTTGAAGAAATTACACATTATTCCACTATGCCCCAATGCCCTGCATGTCCATAAACTAACAGCATATCTTGTGACAAAGAAATCTAACTGGCAAATTCAGAAAACAATCCAAACTTCATGTGACCTCAAAGAAGTATTTCAAGAGGACAGTAAACTTCAGATAAATGATTGAAATTTAATGCTTTTCCCATGTGAAGAGCTTAAAAGTTATAAATTAAACAAAAAAGAAAACTCCAACTGCTGTTTTGTTTTTATAATAGAATAAAGAAAAAAATACAAGTCAGTATTCAACTTTCTAAAGAGCTATCAAAATTGATGGGAAAAAATCCAAATATCATTTGTACACTAAAACTTGTCAAATAAAAGGCGATGCCAAATTCCAAAGTGTCAAATATATATATTTAAAACAAAAATATATCCTTGCCTTTTTGTTCTTTAACGTAGCTCTCCTTACAGTTGTGCATGAGCTGTAGAATCCACTGATGTTGAGCACCAATGCACTGCCAAGCAGGGTCCCCAGGCGCATGAAGATCAGAAAGATATCTGTAAAATCCAGGCCAAAAATCACAGCTCTGACTTGACACACTGAAGGCCTCATTAAAACAGACCAAAGATGTACTAATACTTTTTTTTTTTTTTCACATAATTTTAAAAATTCAAGAGTAGTTAAGATACACTCATACCCAATGCAAACACAAGCTTTGCATTCTCCCTCATTTAGTGAGGCAAAATTCCATCAAAAAAACTTGTAGAAATAAACAGACGCATTTATATTTAATATCATATTAATATGTATTTTCAGTTGTGCCTTTAGTAAAATACTTGTGAAACCAAGCTTTTTATCTGCCAAGGTTGCAGTTCAGTACACCATGTTTCACTTGAATCAGTGATGACATCTCAAGCACATAAAATATGGTATTTTTCTTCCCGCTTTATATGTCCTGATTGTATCATCATGTAACCTTAACAAGTACGTACAGAAGGAATTAATTTTTGGTGGCTCATTCATTTTAGCATACGCATGCTAAATGTAAACCAAGCTCCTGGTTGGGGTTTTGTGTTTTCTTTTTATGGATTTTTTTGGATTTGTTGTTGAGGGTGGTTTTTTTTTTTGCATTAGGATGTGGACACACAGTTAGGGGAAAAAAAAGGGGGGGTAGGAGACAAAGAAAAGAATTGGGGCTTCTAATACACAGAAGCACAACCCCCTCTGTCTTTGGGGAGAGAGAATTATTAGAAACCAGCTGTTGCAATTTTGAAGAGAACACAGAATATAGTCTAATGTATGACATTCCAGACTATCTGACAACAGTACTTTCAAAACAGTATTTTCAAAAAGCAGTGGCTGCTCTACTATTTAATGCACTCCATTACATTGTGCATTAATAAAACTCGAGACAGGTTCAAAAATCCAAGATGCTCAAGGTGAAGCACACTGATTTATTATCTTAAGCAATGCAGGGAATGTATAACTCCTTCACAAAAGCTGTATTACTACAATAATAACTAACGTTAAATAGGACCACGTTGCAAAATTCTGTCTTATTTGAGAACTGTCTGCAGTACTTGAACAAAAAATAAACTGCCAAATACGATCGGTTGGATGCATGAGAACATTACACAAGCACCCATTTTGATAGAGTGACATTTATAAATTATGAGCTCAAGTCCCTCCTCAGTGTTGAGGGCGATTTAGTCTTCACTTAGACTCAAAATAAAAACAAAAATTACCACTGGTGTTGGAAAAAAATACATCTACTTTGCTGTTAAGTGATATGGTAAACTGTTTCTGAACAGTATAAAATAATTTTCAGTGCAAATATCATAATAAAATAGAGGAAAATATGAATTGAAACCTAATTATAAAGATAAACATTGAATATCTGAGGGGGGAAACCACAGTATTTCAGTTCTTGCTCAGCCTTAGACATTGGAGACATATAAAACAAACATATCAAGGAACATCATACAAATAGCAGATTTTATGCAAATAATTTTGCAATTAGGATTTTGTTAATATCCTCTCAGCTGAAGTGTTCTGAAGAAAGCTTTCTTCACTCCTTGCCTCCAGCAAATTTACACTAGTATAACCACATTAGCATATCTAGAGTAGTTAAACTAATTTAATCACTTTCTAGGCTGGGATTCTGTTAATCCATGAGAATCAAATTATTCCACATTTGTCCACTCCCCGCTCTTCTTCATTATACTCTTTGACATGCAAAATACCTTGGGTGTAACATAGGCTGGAATATTTTTAAAGATTCAGTACTTCAAGGTAAGGTGCTAAAGATAAATAACAAAAAAACCCAAAACAAAACTCTCAAGAAACCACAACCCAGAATCAAACACATCCACAACTCTCATCTTCCACAGAATCCTTAGAAGCGGTCATAAGACCTGGGTTAGATAAATAAGCTGCTCTGTAAGGTTTTGAAGACTGGTCTAGAAAAGAAACAGTAGTGCCCTCTTTAGAGACACAGAATGCTTAACTACTCACGTTAAGATGCAATTCCAGTAAACAGGCAATATTTATATAGCTTCCCCACGAAGGAGAAGCACTCTACGTAAAGGTACACTGATCCTTGTCCTCATAAACTAACACAACATAAAGGGACCTAAGATACCAAAACCGCACTTTATCCTGTGCAACCAGGCCTGGTAAGCATACAAAACATTGAAGACATCATGTAGGTGTCAGAATTTTAAGAATACTTCTCACACAGGGCATTTTTTAAAATAACTGAAAAAAATCACCGAGAATGTCAAGTCAATGCAAAACTCAAAAGCTTTCTATGTAAAGCCACCAGAAGTTCCAGAGCACACTAAAATGTGGCTCCAATGACTGTAAAAGAGGTTCAGATCTACCAGTAGAAAAAGGTACAACCAATTCACGTCAGTACATCTACAGAGACTTTTACATCAGCTTTGCGAATGATAGAAAACCTAGGAATTTCAATGAAAACTGGGGAACTGGTTCATGTTCATGAAATATAAAGGAACTACATTATTTAAACTGAGTAATAAAAGAGCCAAATCCAAATTTAAATCAGAGTTTGGATTAAACCTTCCCTATTATCTGACTCAAGATGATTCTATTTCAACACCAAGTCAAGCCGGAGTGTAAAACAAGTTAATAAGGAATCTATTTTAAGATCTGCAACCTGTGAGCAATCATTTCATACATAGCTTGCAATACGATGATTTACAGGAAGCAACAGAACCTAAACATGCCTTAAAGATTTTAAAAAATTAAATTCAATCTCAGTTGCTCTCATTCAAAAGCCGGTTCTCAATCATTAAATAAACAATCAAGAAACAATCCATTGCCATTATTTATATAATCACAAAAATTTCGAAATACTTTACTTAACAGCTTTAAAATTAGTATTTAAACTGTAGTGAAAAAAGTCACTACCCTATTTAGGACACAGATTTAAATACACATTTAAACACCATATGTCTTCAACACCACCAGTCAAATAATTACCTTATATAACGTTTCTGATCATGCAATGTTGACGGAGTTTCAAGCAGCTTATCCAACAGAAGTTCTCTTAAAGCTTCAATTCTGGTTTCAACTTCAGCATAATCTAGGAGTAGGGAGAGGAAATAAACCTAATGTGTGCCTTTGGCAGTGGTATGAACTGAAAATTACGTTATTTTTCTAGCACATTAGACATTTCTGGAGTTAAAGTGGAAATCAATATAATTTTATTTTCTAACAAGCCACATCTGAAAATTTTGAATACACCAGTTCTACAAGAACAGAAAATTGGACTTTGAAGTCTTTCCAACAATATGCCAGTGAGAGAAACCCAAGGTCACTTTTTTAGTTACTGTAACCTTTTTTATGTCCAGTAATACTAATTCTTAATAAAATTTGCTGTCATTTCACATTTTGTAGTATATACCTTACTCAGAAAACTTGCCAGAAATACTGCTTAGAGCAATTGGTTCCTATAAATCCATAATTTTTATGGATTAAAATCCATATAAAGCCTACATAAAGCTATTTAGATTACTATGTGTTTTTTAGCCTGCAAGTTAAAAAAAAAGAAAAGCAAATAACAGAAACAGCATCTTACATTTTTTGAATACTTGAACCTCTGTCTTTCCAAAAAGTGACTTGGCTTTTTCGTAGTCATTAATAACCACATCATAATCGCCCTTAAAAAAAACAAAAGAGAAAAACCACACACAAGCGAACAACAAATTTATATTTGTCAAGAAAAAGGTAACAGACTAATCTCAGAAAACAGAAAAGCATTTTTAAAGGATTGTACCTTCTGGATATTTCTTTCAATATTTAAAGGAAGGTTGAAAAGAAATTTAAAACGCTGAAGAACATTAAGTGCATTTCTCGTTGAATCAGCTTTGTCCTTGCGACCCAGCACTTCTTGGAATAAGGTATCTGCTGTGTTACTGGCTCCTATTTTAAAAAGGATGAAAATAAGAAAAAGCAGAGTAAGTAAACAGTTCAAATGACATACAGATTTTCTCCATTTTAATGACTCATTCAAGTTTTAGAGCAAATGAGTAATTATTGCTCAATTTTTATACTTTCCTGTTCAACTGTGTTAACATTTTACAACTGATGAAATACTATTTCAAAGTGAAACACTTAGCATTTTAATGTGGTAAGACCCATGTGCAATTAAAAACAATCACTCTTTCCTATTTCAAATGCTTAACTGTGCTGCAGATATTTTATAGTTTGCTTTGGCTCCCGATCTACATTTTACAACTAAATTATGCATCTCAGGATATGGAAAAAAGTCATAGAAAGTTTTCTTTTTAGAAAAGTATAATTTCATTATATTAATTAGTGTTGTAGCTCTAAGAGTTATCACTGGTTTTGCAAACAATTTTTTTTTGTGTTTTCAAATTAAGTTTAAAAAATTATTAACAACATTTGATATTTGAATCACTTAAAAGTATCAATGATTAAGTCAAAGTCTATGGCATGGGTGAAAAAAGTCTAATAGCTGGTCACTGTAACAGAACGAATACAAAATGTCTTCATATTGCATTAAAAGTCTTACTGGCTTCATTGCATAAAGGATCAAGCCTTGGACAACAGCTTCATGCAATTAAGTTTTTATACCATCTGTGAATATTCTTTAATACCTACATTAAATATAGTCTTAAAACCTTCTCTATCCAGGCTAAAAAGCATTCTATTTTGTAATAAGGATAACTTCCTAACACGGAATAATAAATTTCATTTACAATAGGGAGGATTTACATTGTATGTGAATATTTGCATTTTTCAACTTGTGACTTATTTTTAATTAACAAAAAAAAAAAAGTGGGACTGTTTTAGCCTTTTTGATCATTGCGTGTAGAAGTTTCTACATTATCTGGTCTAGTGACTATACTTTAAGCAAAGATGAAAAAAAAAATTACATCAGTCTCGCTGGGTGGCTTGCATGCCATTTTCTCTAGTCAACACTGTGGGTGGCCTGCTCATGTTAAAAGTAGTCTTTGTAAAATAATTGTTATATCTAAATAATGTTTAAACTTTGTTGAAATTTTGAAGCCTTGATGTAAAAAAATGTTTTGTCAGGATAGCTATTTCTACCGCATACTATTTAGCATAGAATACTTTAATCCATTAAGGAGAAATACACAATGAAAACAGCTAGCTGCACATTTAAATACAGACCACTGATAAAGTACGATTTTTCTCTTAAGGTTATAATAAATGCTTGTTTTTTAAATCCTTCTAGTAAGTAACATTTGTTTTGCGTGAATTCATATGTTTCTTGTCCATTCTTTTAACAGCCAAAAAGCCAGGTACTGTATCTAGGAATTAAAATTATATTCACAAAGCATTTTCTTAAATTCAGTACAAGTGTTTTTAAAAGGTAATTGACAACTGTGGGAATAGCACAATGATTTCCATCTTTAGTTTATTGCTACGTACCTTCATCTCTCTAGGAATTAATTTGCTGTAGAAATTCAGGTACATTATTTTACTTTTTTTCTATAGGTACTTTGTTTTACATCAAAAATGAAATATATAAAATTACTTATTAGGGTCTTAATGAAATTCAATACTTCATGCAAAACAGGTCTGCCTTTTTAGGCTTAAAAAGTATTGTAAAATTCCTCCCCTCCTGACCCCTCCAAATCCTCTCTACATTAAGAATCTTCATCTCTGATAAACTGATCAATAATCTAAATCTAAATAATCAAGTCCATGGATAAAGATTCAATTCCTATACTGACTATGTTTTCAAAATAGAAGATTCATCTACTGTGTACTTCAAAATAAAGCTCTAGTTATCCAACAGTTGTCTTTCATAAAGCCTGACAAAACCACCACATAACAGAATTTGATTAACCTCCTTGAAGATACAATTCTTCCTGAAATTCATTATAGCACACCATATGTTTCTATAAATAAATGTAATAGCTTGTTTAGCAATTACATTTAACAAATACTCCAGACATTTACAATTTCACCTATAACACCAGAATGTGCTTCTACTATCCCATGCCACTTCAATCCAATAATATATAACACTCTTGACATATATTTAGATGCTGTGGAAAACTTCCTTATACTTAGGAGTTTGTAATCAAGCTCACAACACCAATTGTCTCTCAAAATATGCACCTAGAGTCCATAAAATGTAAAATTCGACTAAAGATTTTAAGTCATTTTTGAAAGCAGGTCCTGTTACTCATGGATTATGGAAGCTTTTCAATGGTCAGACAAGAAACAAAGCTTTGATCCCAAACTACTTTGCATAATATTATTTACTCTTTTTAAATCCTTGTATTCCTACTGCCCTGCCTCCCACCCATCATGACTTGCAAAGTATCAGGAGGAAAAGCAGCCAATTCTTTTCACAGCAGAGCCAAACTTAATACCACTCTGAAGTGCCTGGCACAAGTTCCTCTACGGATCCAGCTTGAAAAGGACAGTTTGCATTATCTGCATACAGATTTCAGCCACCATTTATCAAATGAGACATGATTATACATTATAGGTAGATTCTATATTATAGGTAGATTTTTCTCATATTAGTGTCTGTAGGAAAAAAAAAAAAAAAATCACAGACCTAATTTTTTTTCTATTTAAAAATCTGACACATAATTTTGTAAAAGAGAAAGTGTTCTCCAGTGAATCTGTGCTTGGTGCATGACATGGCATAAATACAGAGCACAGAGCATCGAGGATTGCACTGGCACATTTCAGAAAATGTTTTTTTTCTCCAACCCTAAATGTATACAATATTCTACAAACACACACCATAGTCGTTATATAGCGTGTATGTGAGTTTTTTGGGGGAGTTTTTTTGGTTTTTTGAATTGCAGGCAACAAGATGGGGGAATAACAATGTTCAAATTACACCTTTATTGTGAGCATTAATGAATCTCTACTGAAAAGAGCTAGAGCTGTTCACAAAACCCCCCGCTTTCTTTGTGCTCCCCACACAAACACACATACAGTCACTGCTTTCTTCACACAAGAGAAGAAAAACAGTGAACTTCCATGTCACTTTCTTGATTTCATAAAACACACTCAGACTTTCCAACACTGAGTCAGCTATCTGCATGTCATTCCTGCTTATTGATACAGCACTAAGGGAAACATCCCTTCCTCTGTGAAAAAAATCACAATGAAACAAAGTAAAATTATGTTGGCAGAAGTCCCAGAATTAAAAAAAGTAACTTTTTTGATCTGATGAAACACATACCAAACTGCAGTAAATTCAAGCCATCTCTCTCAATGCAATCCTACAGCCAGTACAGAGAAACAGAAAAGAAAGTACTGACAGCTTTTCAAAGTTTCTTAAAAGAATGCTTATTCCAAGTAGTCTAAATGGCAGCACATTAAGTGAAAAAGATTCTGTTCATTACAGTTTGCATTTATGTTTTGGTTTTTTCCTCTTTTCCACAAATGTTTTACAATTGTGGTATTTAGTTTTGCTCATCCTTCTACAGTGTCTATCCTATCTATCTAGTTTCTGTTTTCTTTGTACACTTAAAATTGAGATGCCACCACAATTAATTTGAAGTGCTTTAGAACTCCTTTATTTTTACATTTATTCTCTTTGTTATCACAAGCACCACTGAAAATCATGGCAAAAAGGTCCCACTTATTTCAAAGGGTGCACCCTAAAATCACTACCATCAAACAGGAAAAGGTAAGAGAGACTGTACAGTTTTCTACTTTCTACCATATTCCTAGGAATATACTAAAGCTTCTTAGAAAGTCCCAAGTCCATAAATAGTTGCTGCTGGAAGGACAAAACTTACTGTTCAGTACATTCTCCAGTTTTTGCGTCATGGATCCTTCTACTTTTTCCGTTCCATCCGCTTCCAGTTTTTGATGGATTGCTGGAATAAAGTGTCTAGTTAAAATGCAGAACATTTTAATAGGTGGGAATACATTACATCAAAGTGACACTTTTAAACATTTTAAAAATTAAAAATAAAGTGTTATTTTTCTTGTTAGACATAAAAAATACAAACATGCTTCATGGCAGCAGAGTCTAGTGGAGATCAGGGCTTAGAGCCAGAAATTGCAGAATTTTAACCATTACTTTGACACAGACTTTTGTATCTTCTTTAACAAGACAGAAATGCTCAAGGGAAAAAAAAAAGTGGAGAGAATAGTCCATATTAACTACCTTGTAGTACAAGTGTTATTTCAACTTAGTATTTTAAAAAATATAATTCAAGGACAAAATACTTTTGCTTTGTAGAGAAAAACATTGTTACACCAATCTCACCAAAAAGGAATTACCAATAATTAAAGGGCAGAGAGTCATAGGCAATTCAGATGACACCAAAAATGAAGTGCTAGAACACTCCCCCACCACCTGTTTTCATCTATAAAAATGTACTTTGAAAACACATGATATAAATGTATCTTTTAGCAACACACTGCATTAGCCATTACACAGAAGCATTATGGTACTTTTGCTCAAAATCACATGAAAATGGAGAGGAGTTTGGTTTTTGGTGGGTTTGTTCGTTTTTTTGAAGATGCTTTTTTCGTGTCTCAAAATGCCAAAAGCCCCAATTCTTGTTTCCACATGGCAATACTACTGGATGTGGAAACACTAAGTATCAGCATTAATTTTTTACTTTATTATAATTTCTTTTTCAGGACGGGAGATTTACCAGTATACCCCGACTACACAATGTCACTCTGGAAATACAAACAGTGAATAGAATGTAGATACTCCTTTCTTCTATTTCCACTTTCCTACACAGCCTTCCTTTACTCTTTTTCTCTGTCCAAAGCAACTGGCAGAGGTCATTTTTTTATTTATTTTTAAAGGCAGTATTTCTGTGTATATGCATACGGGATATATAGTGCAATTACTTAAACATATGATTTTCCTTTTAAATTTTTAATCTGTTAACATATGTTAAATCCTCTCTATCAAATAGCCATCAGTTCCTGTTGCTTTAGATAAAATTAAAGCTTCTAAAAAGCCTCCTGTTGCTTCCTGCTGGTTATCAGCCGAATGAGGTGAAGCTAAGCTACCCTTGAAAACAGCGATGCTCTGTGCTTTCATGAAAATGAGTAACCATGTATTTTAGTTCAGAACACAAATACGGTTCTGAAACCAAGCTCCCAATTATCTTGCTTTGGTTTGTATGTCAAAGCAATCCGAGTCCCTCAACTGGATTTTTTTAAGATGAAATCGTATGGGAAGATGAACACCATGAATAGACCTAGCGTCCTCCAGCAAATACTGGGAATTCAATCCACTGATACTCGAACTGCTCTACAGTACCACCCCAAACCACATATAATGTGCACACTGATGTGTCATTGCCAGCTGTTTTCTTCTACAACACCATCCCTACTTGCCCACGCTACATACATGTAGATTAAGAACAACCACCAAACACAGAAACCACCTTTAGTAAGGAAAACCCGTGGCCTCGGTCCTAATTGTAAACAGCGAGAGAGGGTGGCTATTCTGAAATGGGACAGGCCCTGGTAGTCTCCAGCCTCCTTCAAAGGAGGAATTTTTATTGGCGGTGTGTGTGAAAATTCCATTAATCTCAAACATTTAAATTTGACCCTTAAAATGCAAAGAATTTCAGTAAACTTTACTTTCTTGAAATCGGAAGAGGACCTCCTTATTTTTGGTATCCAAATCATGAGAGAAGAAAAAAATATCCAATTTAGGACACCATATTTCTTAAGGCAATTAACACTTAAATGAAATGAAGTGAAACTAACAGATTCTTGTATGTTTTAAGGAACAGAGATCTACCCAAAAAGATGGTGTATTCTTAACTCTAGCACATTTTTTATATATGACACAGACAACACTGATCTATGAGAATATCTATACAATTTTATAACATTAAAGGTTCTCATGATACTATTCAATTCATATACATCAGTTCTGGTCATGTGCAGCCAATTACAGTATTACACTTAATGTTAGATACTGAAAGGCAAGTTCATCAGAACAGCAACCACAACATAAGTGGATATTTTAAGATCAAATGGTGCAAGTACTACTATTAGAACCACATTAAACTATAATGATTTGAATTTAAATATTTTAAAATCATTCGATGAAGCACATTTTTGCAAGATATTTTCAAACAGATGTTTACCTTAAGAAAAGTTATATAGTATCTCAAAGTTTGTTAAAAATTTCGTATTTTGGAACTATTACATAGCATGACAATATGGAAAAAATAAAAATAAAACAAGGTATTATGCTCCAGAAAGGTGGAAAGCACTGTGGAATACAGAAGAAGGCATATTAAACATATGTTAACAGGTAGCTTAAAACAGAAGGAATTTTTGGACCACCGTCTGAAAAAGTATAGACCTACATTACTCCGTACACACACAAGAGGATTTGCTGTTATTTCCTTGTACATGTTTAACATGCGGCTCCGTTTGTGTATACACATTATAGTCAGATTTAGCAGCAAGTGCATTCATTTGTATATACATATTTTTGCATTAAAACCAGGTTTTAAGTTTTCACTGAGAAAAATGTTATAAAAATTCTTTATCAGACAGTTTAAGCTTAGTTTGTTTGGATCAACTGATTTTAAAAAAGCAGAGTACATGTTCCTTCCATGGGGACCAAATAAAAAGCCTCCGATGTAGAAATTTAGACAAGCAAAAACCACATGCAGTCAAGAAAAAAACCTGTAGACCTAACAAGATTGGAAGGCATCTAGAGATACTCAAGTTATTTTTTTACCTTAGAGTACCAAACCCATGTAACAGCGGGCTGATGCTGTCTGGGACAGTCCCCATTCTCTTGCACCCCTGTGTTTTCTTCTTGCTTGATGTAGCAATCACACAGCTGCAGAGCAGCTGTGGTGAGAGAATTTGGTGCAAAACTGACACAGTTCTTTATTGACCAGTGAGCTTGCCTAAACCTTGCCTGAGCTGCACCGCTGCAATACAAGGGCAGAGGAAGGAGCATGTGGCCAAGGGCAAGTGGAAAGCCAGCCTACACCTCTCACAGCAGTTAAGATGAACTTCAAATGCAACTTCATACCCTCAACTCATCACTAGCTGGAGTAAGAAGAGCAAGGAGTAAATTTTAAGTCTTTGAAGGCATGAAATAAAGAATGGACAGGATTTTTTTCTTGAATTGCAATTACCCTGGGCCTACCCAATACTAACTACGCAAGTTAGAACAGCAGTTGGACACCTAGGAGAGCCCATTTACTATTATTGAAGAGCTTTACTGTAAATAAATATGAGGAGATGCTAAGTCTAGATGCTTCAAGCTAAGGCCAGAAAATTAACTGTATTTTGTATCATCTTTGCCAATAAGCACTCAAGTTTCTGAGCTAAGTCAGAATATTTTAAAGGCTTGCAAACTTCAGAGCCGCAGTGAGATACTAACTAATAATAGTGAAGAGACTAATTTTAGAGCTCACAATTGCTAACCTGTGACTAAATACTTGTGAACTGGTTAATTTTGGTCAAAAATCATGCAAAGTTCAATCTGGCAAATAAGCCATAGTACAGGCGTTGTCATAAAATAAACTGCAATTAATTCACTGCTCTTGTGTTGAAAACAGTTTTATTTAATTTAAGGAAGGATAGTTTTCTACTTGGCAACCATAAATCTAACAAATTAAACCACACTGGCTGAGATAATGCCGCTTTTGACTTCCAAATTTCATTCCTGATTTAGTCATTAGAGATTTTTAAAACATGTTTTGACATAGGCAGCAAGAGTTGTATTCTCAAAACCTCCACAGCCTAACTCAGCTCAAAGCAACATAGATGCAGGTCTTCTACCATTTTCTGATTTAAAGATTGCTAGAAAAGCAATTGGTATATCTGCAAATCTTACCCATTTGCACAGAAATATGGTTAAAGAAAAAAAATTAAAATACGGTACCTGAAAAGAATCAAACTCTTGCAGTCAAATGCAGAAAATAAGAGGGGAAAGAACACTAAAAGGAAAGACTGACTCAGCAAAGAATTTCTGAAGATCTGATGTGGTAACTATAAACAACTTGGCACCAAAGCACAGCAACGAAGCGATGAAGAACACATGTTGACATGCTGCCAAGATTCACGCCAACGCATGAATAAAAATGCCTTTGGTTCCCTTTATCAAAAGATTAAACGTTTTCAGTAATCTTAAGAAGGTTATTGATGAGGACAGCACTCCTGTAGGGTGTAGGGTAGAAGCTCTTCTGAATGGATTCAACAGGAGTGCAGTGCTGTATATAGTGAGCAAATACAAATGGAATACAAATAACAGCAATAAAAAATGAGACCACGTCATGAACAGAGGTGGTAATACATTACACTATAAAAATCTAAAAACCCCTAAAGTTTGTTACTATGGCCATTAGTCAATACTGCTAAGGTTTTTGGTTTTGGTTCAGGTCCCCCCCCCGCCTCCCCAAGGTTTCTAGATATTTTTGCAAATTGCATGGCAAACGTGGCTTTATTTTTGCAAACACTGCTAATCCAAGCAAAAATTACGAAATACTGAAGTAAATGTAGTACTGTCTTTAGTTGCCTTTTTGTGTTTTGTTGCTATAACATTTAATTTTTTAAGCTTGTTTACCCAAAGCAGTGGCAAAAATCAAAGAAAATGGCCAACCTTAAAATAATACAATAAAAAAAAATTAAATTAAAGCACAGTTCTAGGAGGGGAGATTTTATGGAAAGAAGAGACAAAAAACAGTAGTCTAACAACATCATGAAGCTTGATAACTTTTTTCTCAGACAGGCTTATATTGTGTCAGGCGTGACATTTCTAGGCAAATATCTCAGAAATAGACAGGAAAATGGGGTTTATTATTCTGCTTATGGGTCCACTAAAAATTCCAGAATTGGACTCAGGCCTTTGCCAGGACACTTCAGAATTTGAGAGTACAAGAAATGCTATTCTCTTTTTACCAACACAGTGCTAACCTTCTGGATCTATGAAAGCTAACGGTAGAAATAAAAGCAGCTTTTAAATGTTGCATGCATTTTAGAAGTGGTATGGAAATCAAAATGGAATGATGTAACATGAAATAAAGCTGGTTTCATGGCTTGTAGGTCAAGTCTGGCTCAAATTTAATCATAAGCAATTTTTTGTAGACTTGCAATCATCTGCACTATTTGGTATTTGAAAACTGCAAAACCTTCACTTTTTTGACACTTTACTATTTTTCAAATGCAAACAAAAACATTTAACCTACCTGAAAGACACAAATTCATAAACCATGACAGCCACACAGTAGCTAAAAGCTGCCATGACTGCATCCATTTGGAGAAATTCTGCTAGTAATTAGCTTACATGTCTAAAACAAGTACTTATTTAAAAGAGGCTATACGAGCAGTCAGCATAAAACCAAGTACAGGCTTCAGCAAGAAATTTCAATATGGACTGAGACAACTTCTGCTGTTTCACCCTTTTTCAAATCAGACCACGTCTTGCTTGAGACACTGAAAAAAACCACCCCCTAGATAATGTTATGCTAGAACCTGCATGAAAGGAAAGTTTGAGCCTTTTCTCAATCATGATCACAATCATGAGTTTAGAGTTGCATTAAGATAATAATTGGTCTGCTACAGACATTGCATGAAGAGGAAGCACCCACCTGAGACTAATCTACCTACCACCACTTATAAGATCAGAAGACAAGTCTTCAACAGGCAAACAAATCAGCGTGCTTATTTTTTTTTATTGTGTGTGCATGAGATGGATGATAAATTTAAGGACAAAGTAGGTAGCAATGACAGTGCAACTGCTTCTTATTCAGCTTTTGTGTACAAGTGTAGCATAAGGATACCTCAAGCCTTCAGACACGAGCATCCACTTGAAAAGCTAGACAGTGAGCTTCGAGTACATGAACTATTGACTCATGATCTTAATTCTTAAAGGGAAATAATCTAACTTGCATCTACTGTGGGGCACACACACGCATGTAAACTCTTGCTCTGAAGTGACTGATTTACTGTTAGATACATGCCTGATACACACAGCATCTTAGTTTATTTGCCAGTTTGTTCCCATGGCCCTGTTCTTTCTTAGCCTCTGTGAATTACCACACTGAAAATTACTAGCTATAATGGCAGGCTGTTCTTACCCTGCAAAGACTATTTTCTATCACTTTCTGCGGGATGAGGAAGATAACATTAATAGATACATGCCACAGAGCACTCAGCACTCAACTCAGGGCTATTCTAGCCATTTCAAGTCAGCTGTGTAACATTTAAGTAGCAATCTTATGTTTTAATTTGATTTACTCAAGTCCAAATGTCAAATAAGAATTCATACTATTTGGCAAGATGTATATAGGACCAAAGTAAGGCAAAAATGTGAATTAGATATGTTACAAAAGAGGAATGCTGCAACAGCAAAACCTCCTATAACAGTCCGATGCTGTAGTACCTAGCAAAAACAGTCATGGACTGGCATTTCATTGGACAAATAGACCAAAAGACAAGAGACTGAAGTGAGCGAAGAGCTACCAATGCAAAACCACTTCAAAATTAGTCAGTCAGTCTAGTTTGCAAATAGAATCACTAATGAAAAATTAAAGAGAATATGTATTCTCTTTAAATTCAACCATGGCTTAACTCCTAAAAAGCCAGAAGCAAAGGGACACTTACGTGACAGACTAGCAACAAATTTCACCTTCTCAAATTACCAGTCTGACTCAGAATTGAATACAGATCCAGTGGTTTCTTTTATTTTAGTTTCAGAGAAGATTGATTTAGCAGACGTAACAGCAACAGAATACACTTATTCATACTGAATCAGATCCTAGATCACTGGCATGCTCATTCTAGAACGGGCATGAGGGGATGAAGTATGAAAATACACTATAGGAAGAATAAATAAAAAAATACCAACCCAAACCTCACCAACCAAAAACCTAGGCATTGACCAGATATAAGATCACTGTAACTAGGTAAAAAATTGTCCTAGTTTATGTTTCAAGTAAGGTATTAGACAAAAGGCCAACTACAGTCCAATTCCTCTGTCCTAGTGGCATTCCCATAGGGCATATATCTGAGTAAGAGTGGAAAGGAAAAAAACAACAGTGCTATAATAGCCAGCAGCGCTTCTTTTTTTATATGATTTTCAGAAAAAAAAATCTATACAATGTGTTTGTAGTTGTAACTGCATAAGAAGAACTGCTGACATGACAAACTAGAATCAAATCTAAATCTCAAATTTGTTCAACATACCTGTGTTTCAAAGACAACACAGCATCTTCTTTACTTGCCAATATAGATGTCATACTTGCTTGTTTTTGCGTAACTGAGTGACTGAAGTGGTCATTTCCCTATTTTTTTCCTTTCTCTTAAATAAAAAGAAACTCTGCAGTCTAAGGGTCTTTGTAAAGAACACTTCTGAAAAAGTATATTCAAAGTAAATTAATTTGCTAACTTTCCAAAGACTCCTGTGCGGGACACGACTTGCTCTTGACAATAAAACACGACTTGTCTACAAACATATAAACAGCAGCCCTTTCAGGAATGCTACTTTCTAGGTTGCCATTAGAATTATGGGAAATAAATCAGCTGAGCTCCCCGACGTTGACAAGTGGGTCAAGTTGAGGTGAGCCCAGTTCCCCTCAGCTCAGCCTACAGCTCCCTTCAGCTGACGAAACAAGCTTCCTGTTGAGCATCTCCTGTGCAGCAAAGCCACTGTCAAACTGTCAGCCAAGCTGACGGGCAGAGAGACGTCAGGATCTGATAAGGCAATTCTGTTTTCCAAGAAATTAAACCAAACAAGGAAGGGTTCTGCCCTATTTGACCTCCTATTTTCTTAGTAAACAGTTTCTAAATCACAGAATACAATAAGCGTCTCAGGATAACTTTTTTGTTTTTTTGGTTTTCATTGCTTACTTCTGAAAATATTAATACTCATTTAGATGTGTAAATGGCACACGTCTGATGGCACACGTCAGATCAGACTGATCTTACTGATTCCAGCTAATGAAAAAAGCTGCACCATGATCAGAAATGCAAGGTTTCCCAGATCAAGGTAACGTATTTGCAACAAACAATGTTAAATGCGGATGATTTTAAAAAAGCAGATATAAACAGATGTGCAAATAGATAAATAGGAAGTACCTCGTAAAGTAAGTGTTATTCCTCTTAAAGTGAGCCCCCCAGAAAAAGTACCATTTTAGGGAGACCTAAGAGAAATAACTGTATGCAAATAGGTCTTCTAAAACAACAACAACAGAACAGACCTGTAGTTAATAAAGCATAACTACTGGCATTGGAAGTTGTGTTCTAGGATATCTGAAGAAGAAAACTGAGAGCCTAAACTTTTGTCCATCAAAAAACGTATCATCAGAAAAAGGATTTGATTTTAGAAATCTTCCCAAAGGAAGTAAGTAACAAATAAACAAATAAAAGAAGCAGCTCAGGAAATTTAGGGAGACAGACTAGATGTATTCAATAATGGTTTTCCCTTGAGTCACTTTTCATTTGTGACAGTTGTAGGCTCAGAATCAAATAAAAGTTTGCAAAACCAAGGCTATGTCCCTAAAGAGTTTGTGCTGAAACATACTTTCAGCCTTCAGATATAAATTATTCCTCATATAGTTTTATTTAAATGCATACAAATGGTAGTTGCACCCTTTTAAAGGAAAAAATAAGACACACAAATGTGCTCTTACATATGTGAGGGCAGAAAAGTGCTATTATATAACCTTGCACAAACACTGTGCAGCCAGAGTATAATAGGATTTTTAATTTAATGTTCTTCCACTAAAGAGCTTGAACTTCATAACGGTACACCTAAGAATTATTGGAGTTTTTGTTTTGCCTGAGATTTTTTGTTTGGTTTTGTTTTTTGGTTTTTGTTGGTTTGTTGTTTTTGTGTTTGTTTTTTTAATTTTGCATCTGAGCTGTCTTTCTCAAAAATACTAACAATGCTTACGCTTAATTCCTGTCATCTTTCTTTTGAGAAAACTGTAGTGATCAAATGTTCTGGAGAAAAGCTTTGACATCTGGCAGGAGGGCTGGATGATGGTGTCAAAGATACCCCTTTTTCTTGCTACTACTGGAGGCTTCTCCATATCCAGCTTAGCTGTTGATTGTACCTAACACAGGTTCAAGTCTTTCAAAAGTTATGCAATTATCCACATAAGGAGGAAGAAAGGCCAAACGAACAGTTCTGCATTACAAAGCTGAAATTTGGCAATAAGGGGCTCTTTTTTTTACTGAAAAGAATCAAAAATACTTCTGCACATGCTTAAACAGAGAAATGCATATTAAAACACTACAGAAGGCAGCCGTGATCTGCACTGCATCCTCATTAAGAATTTTGTTTCAGAAATTAAAAACTAAATATTGCATTGTTAAGTCCCTTGAACTCCAGTGCTAAAGCTTTGAATTTGTAAGAGATTAAGACTTCAAGTCTCCAATTTTCTTCCACAGCAGCATCAAGGCCATTCTTTCTTAGTACTGCTTCAATTCACTGTTCATAACACCACAAGTTACAAGTTTGCTTCCTTTGAGCTCTTAAGGGGGATTCATTTTGGTTATAGAGAAAAAGTAGCACTAAGAACCACATAAATCATCCCAAGTTTTGAATTAGTAATTTATCTAAAGGACTACAGTGATAAACTCTAATTTTAAGTATAAATAATACTCCGATACACATAAGAGATGCAAAACAATATTAGAGCTATTATATTTTTTTTAATTGAGAACATAGCACTTAGTGAAATAAATGAATTTGCTTTCCCTATCAATAATTTACTAATATTTTTTACATTCCTACTTGCTCTCTGATCTCTTCATTTATCAGGAAATCTGTCTCCAAAGGCAAGAAGCTTACACTTTAATAAAAGGGACAAGAGAAAAATCACTCCGTTGTGTTCTGTCTTTCTAAAACCACACAAGATTTATGATTTGCATTAGCTTTCTCTAAATCCTACTAAGTCTTTGCTGGTCCAAAAAATAATCTTACAAGATAACACATATGTCTGCCAGCACTACTTTTTATTCACAGCAGTAACTGTTTGGAAACAGAACTCTGAATCTTTTAGAGCATTTGATACTTTACATGCAAGGCAGATTTGGTTGTGAAAAACAACTCACATTTCAATATTTGTTCAGGATTATTTAGGATTTTGAACTACTTAAGAAAAATTAGGATTTCAACATTTTCAAGATACTCAGGACTTACAAAGAAACAGTCTATTATCATTTTTCCTAGCATTTAATAAAAATTCAGCTTAAAAAAAAAGTTAAAGAACGCCAAATACTGATTCTTCTTAGTGTCTTTTCCTATGAATACCACCACATTCTTTAGTATTTCCCCTGAATGATTTAATGCTTTAATATTTTTGCTACTGAAACTATCCAGATTTAGGGCAAAGTTTGTCAAAACTGATCAGTAATAGGTCAGTTTTGGGTGGGCTAATAAAGATGTTCAGGAGTTAAGATTCTTCACAGGAAGAACCTTTAGATGTCCCTTCAAACTGGGACAATGTCTCAAGAAGAGGTCCTCCCTATCAAAGCATATATATTTGCATTTGTGGAAAGAGTTCTCCTCTTAAAAATCACCAAATTTGACAGGTAGCCAAAAGCTATCAACCACTTTTGAAAATGCTGTCACCTGAAGGGCAGGTCAGAGGTTAATCTGCCTGGGGCAGGAATACAGGTGGACCACCAGGTGAGACAGCACTGACTTCCCTTTTCTCTAACACACAGAAGTGGGTATCAGACAGACAGTGAGTGGCCTGCAAGTGCATCAAGAGAAAGTTGGTATTTCTCTAAAGAAGTCTTCCTAAAGCCAACAGAAGTGCTAGTTTAACTGAGGGTAACAGAAGATATAATAAATTTTCTTACTCCATAGCACCCGTAACACAGTATCAATGATCAGAAGTGATAATCCTGCAATGTACAGTACCTATGAAGAACAGCATAGTGGTGTCAAACCTATTGGGAATGGTCCACCATGGTCATTTTGTTATCCAGCATAGTCCCTAACTAGACAGGACTATGGCAGCCCACAATGAGCTTTTACCCGAGAGACATTTTGTGCTTTAAGAGTGTATATATATAAACAAATAAAGGTAAATATACATGTGTATATAAATGGCACAGACAACTAAGCTAATCTCTGTAGTGTCTCTCCTTATGGCAAGCAGAATATGAAGGCTGTCTAATTTCTCAGGTCAGAGCGTTCTGAATATTCATATACATATTACAGTCTATGGGATAAGGCATTATAAAATCAAGTTTTTAATGTACCTAAAGTTTGTAAGTCATCTTAATATTATCTCCAGTTTAACATTTCCTCTCTTTTTGGATTTTTGGTCTAAGCAGTTTCATCAGACTGCTTCCCGTAATATACATTCGGTGCCACCTTTTGGAAATATACCACAACAATCAGCCAGCCAGTCCCAGCCTGTGACCAACATGATACAATTTTTGGGCTCATTATACAGTTTTAAAAGAGACTGTGAAGAAAAACGGTATTTTTTAACATTAAATTCAACCATACATGCAGATACTGTATTTTCTTTTATACTGTATTTAGTAATTGCAAAGCATCTTTACCTGACAGAGCATCTTGTGCTTCAAAAAACGTGCTGAGACCTCCTTTCACATAAGCTAGACTCCCCTCATTTTTCTTATTGGCTTGTTTCTTCAAATTCACAACAGCCGTTTTGAGCTGATCAAAACTGAAAACAAACAAGAAAACCCCCATGACATTCAAACAACAAATAAGGTCAGCTAATGAATAAACTACTTGGAAAATGACACCAGCTACTTTTGCAACAACTGTTAAGGAATGAGTAATTGCTAACAAGTATGCTTCTCAATAATGACCATTTACTCTAATCCAAAGAGTTTTTGGTTTTTTTTAGTTTTAATCCTAAATGGAGGGCTCCTACCATTTCTGATGGAATAGAATTCTTTAAAATACAAATTAGTCAAGAAATGTCTCCTAAACATGCAATATTGCTCTTCGTCAACTGTCAGTACTACATTAAATATGTGATAGTATAGGTCACTACGCTTAGTAAACTACATTAACTACTTAGATTATAGAATTCCCTTTAATAACAACATTTGTTTAACTTTGCAGCATAGTTCAAAACCCTTTTCCATTTTCAGCTTCTTAATTCCTTCAATATTTTTTATGTTGCTTTGGACACACAGTTCAGAATTGACCATAGTATTAGTGGAAAAAATAAAGAAAAGCTGCACAGATTCCTGCTTCTTGAAAATATTTTTTTTATGTAGTCTGAGGAATTGTTTTTGAAAGACATTTCCTAGGAGAATATTAAAACCACCAACTCATCATTGTTGTTTGTATGGTAGGTTTCTTTTTATATTAGTTTTCTAATATTTCTAGATTATTACCAGTTTACATTTGACTTCACATGTTTATTTTTTGCAAGCAGCTGCAATTATTTTAGAAGTTTTATGTTGTGACTATTTCTTCATTAGTTGCAAATCATTTTTTTATTGATGATGATGATGTACTTATGCTACTGGATTCATTATAAAAGCGCTATCACAAACATGGTCAGAAATACAAATATAATGCATTATTTTCATCCTTAAAGTCTTTTCTCCTACCTGCAGGCCAAACATGTCTCCCTCGTATAAAAAAAAAAAAAAAAAAAAAAAAAATCAAACAAATAACTCCTCTATACCTCAGTGAGGAGAGGGAAAGGAAACAATGACATAAGGAAACTAAGACGTAAAACAATCCCACCAATACTCTTTATCTGTTTTAAACAGTGGTAGAAAAAGACATATTAAGAAAACAAATAAAACTTTAGCCCGGGCAGTGAGAAGGCTATTCCCACCTGCTGGGAGACAAAACATACTGGTGCACTTACAGGCATTTTTCTTATTATACTGATGATGTCACAACATTTTGCTTTATTTCCTGTTTCCATCTGCTGGACAGAAATCACATTACTCAATAGCTGGATTGGTCTATTTGGGCATACAAGAAATACTTACCAGCAACATTTTCAAACTAACAAAAATCTGTACAGTTCTCTTTCCAAGTAGAATTTCATGTTATCTGATGATCTAATAGTACGTCTAAATTGTTTACTTGTATTTGTCAGGATATTGCCAGGGGAAAAAAAAAAAAAAAAAGTTATTTTGATTGCTTAAAAAGAATTTCCTTCAAGGAAAAAACAGATATAAGCTAACCAAAACATCAGTGCACCACACATTTAGCACTCCCAATACCTGAGGTTACATAGAGGACAAGAACTAAACCATTGCTGTGTGTTTCTGGAAAACCAGCACAAATGATACGGGGCAGATAATTATACAATTCCAGAATATTTCTAAGACTACACACTTTGAAGTGGGAAGAAAAAAACCCCCAGTTTTGCTTCTTCTTTATTTAACATGCTATTTATAGTTAGATTCAAAACAATTGGATTCACCCTACCCTTTGAGCCATTCTTCCCGTTGAGTTCTACACAGCTTCTGCACCTTCAGCACTAAGATTCACATTTTATAAACCAACATAAACTGAATTAATATGCAAAAACCCAGATTTTGCTTTTTACAACAAGAATTAATACTTTTTTCCCACTGGACTGAGGGGACCATGACTTAAAATTGTTGACATGCAAAGGAAAAAATCAATGGAAATTTACATGAGAACGAACTTTCTCCAAGGTACTGATCCCTTGGCATAGTACAAATTTAATAGGGGCCATAAAAGTTGATGTAATTAGTTATCAATTCATAGTACTGATGACCAGAAAAATCAATGTTTTTACTGACATCTTGTCATATTAGAGATATAACCATTATGCTGTTGTTCATGTTCCATGGTGATTCTGATAACAAAAGTCATTTAATCAGTTCTAAGAAGTCACTTAATTCATTTTATGGATCCACAACATTCTTAAGTGTACCTAAGGCATCTATGACCAACAGCTGTCAAATCAAATCTCAGCACTCTCCAGTGACAGTTGATTCTGCAGCTTTCCAAGTTACACTGTCCCAGAACTTAAGCAATGCAATATTGGCTTTAATCTGCATCTAACCTAAATCTCCCTTGTGGCAAACTGAGACAGCTTGTTCTACTATTGGTAAACCAAGAGCAATCAATGGCTACCCTTGAACTGCCCGCTACATATTTCTACGCATCCCGCATTAATTTTGTTTCTTTTCTAAAAGCACCTAATTCTTTCAAGCTGTATACCCACAGATATTTATATATTCCTATTTTTGTGGCTGAGCTCTCACATCTGTCTTAAAGCAGTGGCCAAAACTGGGCAGAGTACTTCAACTGCAGCTTTAATAATGCCAAGCAGAACAACTATCCCCATATCTAACATAACAGAGTCTTGCTGATACATCCCAGAAGATGATTTGTACTGGACAGCCAACTGGTATTTATGGCATGTTACAAACACCAGATTGTCTTCTGTACTACTGTTGCCCAGCCCCAGGTGTGTACGCTGCTGCTTGTCTTCCCCACACCCCTTAGAGCCCTACACTCAACTATTTCACAATTTCTACAGCCAAGGCTTCCACTGGTTATCACAGCGCCTGCAAGAATTCCCTGCAAGAATCATATTTTGGAAAGCAGCACTCCTGATTGCTCACCTAGTAGCTGCATTACAAGCCATTCCCAGAACTCTCTACAAGCCTCCTGAATTCCTGCCCTTCCTGTAATTATCAGGGAGGTTGAAGTCTTGTACAGGAACCAAGGTCTGCTCTCTGGAGATTTCCTCGAGTTGCTTAAGGAAGATTTTGTTCACTTCCTCATCCCACTTCGATGTCACCCTTTCCAGCCTCTTGAACAATCTCTCAACCATCCTGCTACCTACTCCATGAGAGAGACCATATATTTATTCAAGCTGTTCCTTTACACAAAGGTCAAGTCCCTCTCTTTCCTGGGTATCTTTCTGAGAAGACCTCTTCCAATCCATCACAGAACACCAGTCACATGAGTTATCCCACTTTATCCCAGTGATACACTTGTCTAATCCCACGTGTGGAGCTCTGGCTCCTCTTGTTTGTTTCCCAGGCTGCATGTGAGTGTGTAAAGGTACTTGAGGTTAGACACTTCCAACTGATTTGCAATTTCCAACAGCACTCTCAGTGCCATCACTGAACCACACATGTAGCACTCTGTCCCCTCATTTAACTGCAAACTGTTATCACCATCCCCTGATATTTCTAATCTGAAGTCTTGTCTCCAAAGCGCAAACCTGCTGGCAAAGATGGTCCCATCCCACTTTTTGAAATTAATCCAATTTCTCACTAGCAGAACTAGCTCTTTTACTAAAGATCCATGCCTACAGAAGTAAAAAGCACTGCCTTTGAAAACAGTGATACAGCCATCTGTGAACCTATAGGACTCACCCACTACTACATGAAGCTTTTCCCTTCTCCTGTAAATCAAGAAGAATACCTGAGCTCCCATGTTCTTCACTTCTGTCCACAGGGCTTTGCAATCACTCTTGATCTGTTCTACATCACTCTTGGCAGTGTTACTGATGCCAACAGAATAAGCAACAAAATGACACAGAGTCTAACAGCCAAATATAAAGGAAATTTCTTAAAAGCAGCTACATCAAGAGTTGTCTATTCTTTCTCACTTTATTATCCCCTCAGCTTTTTTAAAAACCTGATGATCACAGAAGATTAATTAATTTTGAATTAATTTTGAATCACTCTTCTTTAAGTTACTAAATTTCAGAAGATGCTGTCACTACATGTGTAATAATAATGTTGTCTTGCTGGTTTTTGGCCCTTCAATCTACCAACACTTCAAGAGCAAATTAAAGTACTTCCCAAGTAGAATAAGTTATTTTTGGAGTTCCTAAAACCAACCACCCTGCCCACCCATCCCCCCACTCCCCCAAAAAAATCCCACCAACCCACATCTGTTTCTACCATTATAAAATAAATAAATAAATATGTAATGTTTCCCTTCAAAATGCTAAATCAAAATACCCAGCTAAAAACAACAAAAAAAGTTCATCATCACTACTAAAAATGACTTACAGCATTATCTGAAAACCAACAGATAAAAGTTTCAGAACTCTGTTATACACGCAAAATATATTTACATAGCACATTTATGTAAATACATACTATGAATTATATTTAAAAATTAAGACATCAATGATCAAGATTTTAAGAGATTTACCTCAAAAGATCTTACTCACTTGTCCAACTTCTTTTACTATAGCATTTTCCACAAGAGTTGACTAAAAGCTAACTGATACTACTAACAGTTCTACTCTTAGTTGTCCATTCAGTGCCCTTGTCCTGAGCCTCTAGTTATGACTTAACACCTGGACATTCCAGTCAAGGCCATGCTGCCTGACTTCATGATTCATAAAGGACTTCAACCTGAAGAAAGACAACTTCCATCTGACACATGGAGGTTGCGGCAGGCGGGGGGACCACAGAGAGGCCATAAATTAGGCCTGGTTAAAAATGAAGTTTTCCTCATAACCACATTGAGCAAAAGAGTTGATTCAAGTTTGAGCCAAGCAGAAGCACCAGAGGCAGTAGAGACTACATTTACATTACAATATATTATTGTAAATGTCAACACCAATGACACATCTGTTGTATAATGAAATAACATCAAGTGACTTGCATTTAAAACAATTACTTATACCATAGCAACAAACCTTGTTGTTGAATGATTCTCAATCAGGTACCAGGCAGCAGAAAAGTTTTCACTAGTGAAATCAGCACTCATCCCAGGAAACAGTGCCTCTAAATCTTTTTGAGGAAATCTGCCTCTGAAAAATGAATATTCATTTCTTCAGTGAGACATATTCTTGTGAACAGCTTACAATTAAAAGTGTCATGTTAAAAAAAAAAAAAACCACAATACCAAATCGTGTTACAACAAGACATAAATATAAACTTGCATCTAACCATGAAATTAAATCTGGTATTACAGACACATGTTGCGTGACTGGGAAAGAAAAGATTGCAATCTAAGTAAAACTAATTTTACCATTTTGATTTCACCATTACACAGGTGTAAGGTACGAAAGACCTACATAGATAATGACACAGCACAGAAGTCTTTCATCAGTAGCACCTGATTACAGCGGGGGCATGAAATAATACTTTTTAAAAACACACAGAAAAACTCAAATGAGATGCAAGGAAAAGTGATGACAGATATGGAAAGTAGAAAGACGGGGAAAATACTGTGAGAAACAAGTGTAGCAACTAAAAATGAAGGTCCCAAAATTTCTCTGTGTTCAGTGAAAAAGTGATAATGTTAATCTAAAAATTTATAATCATAGGTAGTGAGATTCAGGATTACTAATGACATTGAATTTCATCAATGTCAATTACTGAGCAGAATGCTGATGCATGTAAGAATGTGAAGAAATTATCAATTTACCCTTCCTTTAAAGGCATTTTAAGATATCTTATTTTTCGTTCAAAATGGTCAGTAGGTACAAGAATTTGCAGGATAGTACTTCACATGTGATACATGGCACGGCTGTCAAAAAAGATTTTATATTAAATCCATGCATTGTGGCATCTTTGTGGTCAACTATATTTTTAGTGCTAAAAGCCAAAACCAATAAAAAAATTTCAGTTACCTCAGAAGAGACTTAGCCCTTCAGTACAAGCACTATATAAATGCATGCATACAATATAGAAGCAGATTTTTTTTCATATTTTTCAGAAATTCAACGTATTTTCTCAGAAGCCAAAAGAAACAGTTCTCCCACAAAAAGTACACACACTCAACAAATATACCACTTCCAAATGGTACTTATTCTTGTAAGACTAAGACATATGCACGATGTTTTAAGCTTATGCATGAGCTATACAATTCCTAGGGAAACCTTCCCTATTTTATATATATATATATATATATACACACAGAGAGATAAAGACCAACAATTTAGCTAGGGATGTAATAAATTCCTGCAAATGGGTTTTGCCCACAGACAATGGGACAGAAGTGAAGGTTTTTTTCAGTTTGATGTTTGAGTGCATTGAAAAGTTATTAGAAGCTTTTTTCCAGCAGATGTATTTGTGCAGAACCATAAATTAGCAATGCATTTACGGGTGCTTTTATCTGTGCAGACATATTTTAGACACAGTCACAACAGAGTAGAAACATGAATGTGAATGTGTGCGGTATGTTAACAATATGTTATACTCTATGGTGTAGTATCCTTATTTTTATAATAAATTTTACCAGTAGTTTTTCCACTAACAGATATGGGGAGCTTGGAATGACTTGCTACAGCTGTCTTCACAACAAGCTGCTCACTAAAAAGTTCAAACTGAAATCAACTGTATTTCTAAAATGTCTGGCCAGATGCATCTAAAAAGAGACTGACTACACATACACACAAGTTTGTTTCATTAACTTCCATTAGTAAATTAAATAAATAAGCCCTTGGAAGTTGTTCTCATGAAAACTTGCTTACCATTTACTTATAAACAAGCACATATGTGACTTGAGAAAGTATTTCTGTCTTACTCATTTCAGCATTACAGCGTGAATATGAACTAGTAGCAAAAGCTGAGGCCATACTGACATGCAATGAAATTGTTGATCATTTTTCTGTTTATTTGCTCATTGTGCAAGAATCAAATCTGAATATTTAATAATTGACTAAAAAGCAATCACTGCAAAAGAAACTGGAAACCACAGACTGAATCCAGAAAACCTCAGAGAAAAAAAAAAAAAAGAGAAGTTTACTATCCTTGTCAACTCTACCAATTTTGCTATCTTTACAACTTCAGCAAAGGTACACATACTGGATTTATGTAATAGTACTTTCTGCTAGGAAGACTATTTTATTTAAAACAGAATCAGGTCTGGTACTAGACACAGTTGACATTTTAAAATAGTCTTATTCACCCATCAGGAACAATTTAAAATATAAAAGTAATTAAGATTTCGCATACTGTTTAGATTAATGAGAATTATAATAAAAATAAGTTTGTTTTCAAGCTGCTACACAGTTTTACTTCCCTCAAACATATTTTGAGTATATTTAATATAATCATGCCGTATTAGATGTTGTGGTCCTTGCTTCTACGTAAGTGGCATGCACATCTACTTTGGATCCAAAACACATGTGGTACAATCAATACACTTGTGCCACGTGTGCCCATCAACACAATTCCCTCCCTCCACCACCCCAAACTTTAGGTTCTGTATAGCCTGATACTCAACAAATCGAATTTACATCACAGCATATATTGGCTCTTTCAAATTCTACTACAAAACTTGTGCATATACAGAGCATCTATATTTTCCAGAGGTTTAAGATTAGTTGTAATCTCCACAGGTACATCACAGCCTCCAAGCAGTCACAACTGAGTAACAGCAACAGAATGCAATGGATATTAATGAAGAGCCTGAATATCAAGGCAGCTTAGCAAATTGTAAACTTTCCTGTAAAGATTATTTTGCTCCCAGAGTTTCAGAATCTCATAATATGCTTTCCACTACACATAACAATATTTGCAGTTTAAAGGCAGGTCCCAAAACAGGATACAGCCACCTAAAGGTAACTTGAACCTCAATTCCACAGAAGTTTATAGGTCAAAAGGAGCAACTTTAAATAAACACAGATTCTGAATAGCAAGCAGCATAAACAAGCTCCAGCTAGAGCTGCTGTACACTCCCCTCTCTGTCTGGTACCAGTCAGACTCCTAGGAGCAGGCTTTGTACCAGCTGTACTGTGTTAATAATGCATGCAAGAGGACCAGCATAAGGGACACTGCAGTAGACTAAACACAACAAATCAGAAGGTGTTAACAAAGGTCCCTCCAAAAGCAAAAAGACAAGGATGGACTCTGGCAATTAGTCCCCAGTAGCCTTAGGTTTATCAAAAATATGACAACAGAATGAGAAACACATTTGAGAAATTGAAGAAAGTCCTAAGAGAAATCTACTAAGAGATTGTAGGCTGGAAGCTGCAACTGATGCATCAGCCTTACAAGAAGTAAGTGTTACTATATTTTTTAACATCACAAAACTATGACTATATACACTACTATATACCGCATTTCTCTCCCACAGGTTTCACGTTTTTTTATCACTGACGCATCTCTGTGATACAAGTTTCCACAAGTTCATCACATTCAAGGATGACACTGACGGCATTTAAGTGGCATACAGGCCACTTAAAAATAAATATATAAATAAATAAATAAATATCAAAGCCTCCAGAAAGTCTCTTCCTATGTCATTTACCTCCGAGCTGACATTTACCATTAGATGGCAGCGTAAGATCATCTGTTCCCTGCTCCCAGACGAACTGTTTTGGAAGCTGGCGTGGGAAGAGGGAAGCATCTGTATTGAGTGGGTGGATACAGAAGTATGTGGAATGTACTTAGCATGTCAGCATTTGCTTTCATGTACGAGATGGATCCACCATAATGACCTCTGCTACATGCAAAACAACAAACGCTACTCAAAAATTTTCTAACCACCACTAGGTCTGACTGTTCTTACTGCTCTGCAGAGATTGGATTTTCTAGTCTGACAGAATAGGTAGAAGAGGTAGGGAGCCTTTGATTAAACAAGGACTTGACAGCAGAAGAGGGAAAGTATGTGGTACATCTGAATAAGCAATTCATTCACAATTTTTATGTAGATGTAAATTTTCCACCAACAGATTTCAATCAGTGCCTTTATGAAACAGCCATCACATACCGTCTCCCAGAACTATTTAAAGTTCTGAACAATCCTAAATTGGTAGGACGAAATCTACCAACCTACTCTTGTAACAGCTCTAACTGCTAAAACCAACCCAAGAGCTGCAACATCACTGTTAATATTGGCATTTTCATACCAAGTTTCCACATTTGTTAAATTGAGGTGACTACTCTGTATACTCTTTTTCTTCCTGCAAGCTATTTAAGCCTTCTGTAAGGGTTTCTGGCTACATCTGCATAACACCACAGCCAGGAGCATTCCTCGGGGAGGAAAATGCAAAGCAGGTCTTTAGGTAGCCAGCATAAAAAGATGGCGATAGAAGACTAAAGCTTTGTATCAGTTTTACTCCATTCTGAAAATTAAAAAAACTAGAACTCAAAGATTAAATATTTTAAGTACTTATTTTCTCATGCGAATTAAATACTTCATAGCATATACTCAATATGAACTAAGTGATAGCAATGTAAAAAACCCACACCTCATCTGTTCATCTTTTAAAACACAGAACTGATCCAAATAAGCAACTGTTAGCAAGGCAGGAGAACAAACCTGTGCCAACACTCTTCTACAAATACATTTGTGACTCTAAGGATCACCACTGAAACATAATAACCAGCAAGTTCAAGTTTCATTACAATATGAATAATAGTTATTTAGTAACTGAGATTCTAAGGACGTCAATTAATGCTTGGAAAATATGAAGAACTTATCAGCCAGAAATTATGTATACTTATTACTTGGTAAACTTGCAGGCTGAAAGATGGTGGCTTGCACATTGTGTATACATATTTAAATTATCTTGACTATGTAAAAAATACAACCAGGAAGGTGACTGTATATTCAGAGTTCTTACTTTGCATCCTTGAAATATTTGAGTATGAAAAGAGAATTCCACTGCATATTTTGAGTATATATATTACTCCTACAATACATCTACAGGCAGTATGATTATTATTAATAGAATGTGATAGACCCATTCTTATTTAACTTCCCTTAACTGACACTTCAAACCTTTTGTTCATTTAAATCCCAGCCACTCCCAATTAAACTCCAATCTTAAATCTACTGAGTCAGAATAAATACTTTTTTTGTCCCTGTGCTTGCCTAATAGTTTAATGAAGCACTGTACTAAAGCACTTTTGTTCATTACTTACAAGATCTTTTTTTCTCTTATATCAGTCTCATTTGCAACACCTTAAAGTACCCACTTAAATGATTCAAAAGCTATGATTAATTTTTAAATACATTTTAATTGAACAAAGTACCACAAAGAATGTTTTAAAAAGCCACAAAAGGAACACTTAGAACTAAGCATAACCCATATAAAAATAATAATAAAACCCCTCACAACAGATAGGTGATCTAAGTCCTTTCCATGCTGTAGATTGTCTTTTCTGTATCACTTGCTGATGACTGACAACCACTTTCTGGAGGGAGGACTTCTTTCTCTCTTTCAGTCTGCAGTCTACTCACTTCCTGCCTTATCTTCAGTGTGCTCCCATCTAGCTTATTCTCCTATCCTCTTTTTTCACAACTGTTTTTCACTGGTTTTCTCCCTGGTCGTCTCTTTAAAATGTTTCTTTTGTTTACCACTATTTGCATAACCAATACAAGACACTTCTTTCCCTTCCTTATCAGGCATCAGACTGCAAGGGTTGTAAATCCCACCACAGTCAGACCAATGCCAAATGCCTCAGCTTCAAAATTAAAATACAACCCAATTTGCACACATTTAAAAATAATTTAATGAAGCCAAAGGAGAGACCCATTATGCTGCAGGCTCCCATCTCCTTGTATCTACAACTCTTCTTCATATTAAGCTTTCTTTTATTTTAAAGCATCCCAAAATTCTAACAATTTTTATCACTTCTAGTGACAAATTATTCCCATGTCTAGTAATGTTTAATGCTAATATCTTGCTTACCCACTCCCTTTCTCAATTTATTATTGCCTTTTTTTCACTACCTAATACAACTTAGTAGCCATCCCGAATATCAGGTATTTGCAAACATGTGAGTTTAACTAAACTATATTGTATTAGAGATTATTTTGTAAAAGGAAACATTACATTTTAACAAGCAAATTATGAAAGCTTCTCCACTGGGGAGGCATTTTTTAATTAAACACAGAATGGCTATCTATAGTCACAACCATTAACACTGTGCTGTCACCCATAAGACATGGGCAGGGGCAGACCAGGCGTTTCCTCTTTTTCCCCTCTACACAATTACTTGTTATATTGACTTGTGTTCCTTCTCTCAAACTGGTCATTTTCAAGAACCAGTGCTTGCCATAATCTTCATGCTTCACCTCCAATGAACTTGGACATCTGTGATACCGTGATCAATGAACTAGCCTTGATATTATGCTTGCACAAAAATTTCTATTTTTCACTCACAAAAAAGTTATTTCCTATCTGTATTTACATCTTTCTCACATTTATTTTTCCACACAAAATCTGAGGTTTCATTAACATTGTGTTGTCTAATGCTTTCAGATTAAACATTTAAAACATAATATCATTGGTTTCCTAGTTAAGAAACATCAAAACAGATGACTCTAAATCAAACAAATCCTAAGATAATGCTGCTTAGGTTTCTGGAAGACAATTCTTAACCTACCACACTGACACTGTCTTAACTGTAAGACCTATTTCAGAAAAAAATGTCATAAATTCCACCATGCTTACAAAGGAAAGTAAAGAAGTCTATGGGTTGGAAAACAGTATTAATATTTCAATGAAATAAACTAGCTGATGTGATATATTAAATCACATTTTACAGTGCAATTTTACCAACAGATAGCAATCTAAACATCCTTAAAAGCCCCATGAAACTCAAATGCAACAGTAAATATTCCGTAACTACAATGTATAAATCCAAAGCCTTAGGTTATTTACCAGTCCTCAAAATCTAAACATCACTGAGGTTCAATATATTGGGCTTTTACATTATCTACGGTTCTAATTGACGATCGAAAAATGAGGATTATGAAGCAGGATAAAACGTGCACCAACAACTCTTTTGAGTACCAAATAGCATACCGACAGCTAATATGTGTATGTAGTTTTAAATCTTTCCCTTAAACTTTTTTGGAATTTGCAGAAGCACATATAGAGAAAACCACTCAAAAAGTGGATTAAAGGCATTTGGTACTCACTTGTCTATCTCAATACCCAGCGGATTAGCTGGACGTAGGGACAAGGGGGGAATCCCTTTGTTCCTATCAGTGCGCATGTCATAATAGTTCATTTCATCCACCCAGACAGCAGACTGATCCAAGATACCTAGAGAAAACAAAGTGCAGATCCTTAAAACAACAAGGGCGGTCCAGCACCACCAACTTCTAACATACTGAATTAATTTGAAAAATCCTCATAAATATAAAATGCATGCCTAGGTAATATATTGGAAGATACATGGCAAAACAACCTGGATGCAATTATGCTAAATTATTTTATTATAACTGCTGAAAAGGTATTCATTGCTGAGCATCAAACATTACCTTCCTATAGAGGGCAAAGTTTCATGTACATTAACTGCATTTTCCTGACCATGGAGTATTAGTATTTTTCATTCCTCCAAGTATTTTGGTATCCATCCAAATCTTGTCATCTACTACTTTCAAAACGAGCAATTACGTGGAGGTCTCCTTATTTGCATATTTTAGAGAAGAACTCTTTTCTGTTCCACTCACTAACCAAATGAACTTTGGCCATGTGCCAAGATGGATGACTCAAAGGACAGAGGACTGACTTTGCTTCCAAAGCCTTAGCACAGACAACGCATAAAGGTGAGGCACAGGAGATCCTGGACCTCAGCCAAAAATGCAGCCAGCCATACTTTTTTGGCCATGTCCTTCTTTAACATCAGAAATTAACAACAGAAATTACCCCATCCCCACACTTATTCCCACACTTTTTAAAATATCGATTCTCCTCCCCCATCGCCAAAAGCTTCACTGTGTAACATTTACACTTGATTAACCTTTCTGTTATTAAGATCCAAGTACAGCATGGGAGAAATTATGTGACATTTAACTGTCACTGAACCTCAGAGAACAAAAGCTGAAAACAGTTCTTGTGGAAACCCCTATGTTAGAAAAGACAGCTATCCAACTTCAGCAATGAGGTGTTCTGAAAGAAAAAAAAGCACATTTTCAATCCAGAGGGTATTTAGACTGGATTCTAGATTAATCAGAGGTCCTAGACTGCTTGGCAACATCATTTCAATGGTTAGACATCTCACGAGAAATACTTAAGACCTTCTGTCTTGCAGGATGGTTTGAATTACAAGTAAGAAACAGCAGTGAAGACTCAACTTTAAATAAAGGACTGACTGTCAGCTCAGGATTTAGGTGTAAAGCTCATGAGCTGGTTTATATTTTGTATTTCTCTAGCACACTTAGGAGTACCTACTGGATCTGTTATGAATTTTTTTTAAATTTTAGAAGCTTAGTGTTACTCTTACAGAAAAAGAAAGGACTACTTTTCATTAGTCATTGAGGGTCTTATCAGGATATTGAGATAGGGGGATTAATTTCACATATACCATGAGTTTATCTATGCATTTATTTGCACATTTTATTGATATATTGAGCTTTTTCTATACAACTGAAGATTGTCCTGAGGTGGATCCATTTTAAACATACATTTTATTTAAAAGAGGCACTCCATCATATATTTGTTTAGCAAAGAAAACAGATGTGAATTTGAACAAAAAAAAAATACCTATTTTTTCAGGTTTAAGCAGTTTGAAGGAAACTGTTGAAGTCCCTTTGCCACCAGACTTTGTAGTAACAATAATGTCTCCCTTGTCATTTTTAGCCTGTCCAACTCGACACACAATTTTACTGGCAGACATCCATTCAGCAGTCAGCAGACAGTTGTGCCCACAGATTGTTAAACCTGAGAAAAAGAAAAAAAATAAATAAATAAATACCCTACCGTGAACAGAAGTAGCTTTTGAAATTCTGTAATGCAAATACATTTATGATGCTTCATATATTTTACATAAATATATCTGACTCTTCTCCAGTCCCTTAGAGCCAACTACAGTGAAAGAATCACAGATACATTTTCAGATGTTCCCTAGGTGACTTAGGTCTGTTGTCCTAGTGACACTTCACGAGACACACACAGTGCTGCCTGAAGCTTATTTCAATCTCTTTCACCAGTTATAGGCTGTTGCAACTTTTACTTTATATTGTACACTAGATTATCTGTTTGCAAGACACTAGAGAACTGCTGTTCAGTGTTGTACTTACATGTAACTTCCATCAAAACCGCATGCAAAAAAATCTTTCATAAGACCACTCCATTTTACTTTGTTCAGTGGGAATATTTTAATATTTTGCAGAGTT
>NW_015090830.1:14816648-14825002 GCF_001431845.1 Calidris pugnax | reverse complement strand
GGCAATTTTTTAATATTTTGCATAGTTTCTTTATTCTTCCCCCCCGCACCCCCCCCCCCCCCCCAAACTTACTTGTTTAGCAGTACTTTTGTGGACACAGAAGGGTTTTTTGGTCAAAAAAGTATTAATCAACAAATATTCTGTCCCAATCACTTCTGTACAAACTCCATGATGCAAGACTCTGACTCTGCTGATTAAGTTAAACTGCCCTTGCTGTATGAAAGAACAGTCATTTAATGTTTGTCTATTTCCTCTTCTAAACTTTCTCATAACAGAAGTACAAATGACAAACTATGAAATAAAAATCATACAATGGTTACAGTTGGAAAGGACCTTCAAGATCAACTAGTTCCAACACCCCTGCCATGAGCAGGGACACCTCCCACTCAACCAGGCCATTCAGAGCCCCATCCAATCTAACCTTGAGCACTTCCATGTAGGGGGCATACATGACTTCCCTGGGCAATCTGTTTCAGTGTCTCACCACCCTCAGAATAAAGAATTTCTTCCCAATATCTAACCTAAATCTATCTTCTTTCAGTTTAAAACCATTACCCCTCAAATCTATCACTACACTCCCTGAAAAACAGTCCCTCCCCATCTTTCCTGTAGGCCCCCTCTACGTACTGGGAAGATGCTGTAAGGTCTCCCTGCTATAGGGGTCTCTTACGAGTCAAGGTTCAGTTTAATATAAGGTCCAAGGCTTCCTGGTGCTTCATGTCAAATCAGTCTGACCAGCTGATGAACCTGACTGATCAATCTGATTGATTCTGGTCAGACCAGGACTCTGGATGCTTGAACAGACGTATTGTTTTCTCAGATCTAGAACAATAATTTTCATATTCCTAAATGGAGTATTGCTGTACTGAAGAACTTGCAAGATCTTAATTTTATAGTATCAATTTGGAGAACATCATCATTAGGTTCTTCTTAAATAACACCCTTACCTAGAAACATTTTGCCTTAAGCCCAAAATGACAAGGTTGTACTAGTGTGTTGGCTGTACTGGAGTATAAATTAATGAAGCATGGCAGTTCCTTCCCTGTTGGCTTAGCTTTTGTTTTTAATTTCTAGAAAGCTCTGACCAATTTAAAAAAATACTTACAGAGAGAGAAGGGTCAGCATATGTGGCTCAGTACCAAAGCTTCACATTTACTTTTTCTCACAATTTAAGTCTCTGACATTACACAGCAGACAAATTTGGCAGTTTTCATGGTTGTCAGACGTAAAAATGCCTTATTTCCTGCCAAAAACTATTTTGAAAACGAAAACAAAAAAACCCAACCAAAACAGAAAGGCACTGACTCCTATTACAACTGAAAGTAATTTTACTTGAGTAAGGACAGTAGATTTGTTTCTTAAAAGATGCAGAATAGTGGAGGGGGCAGGGGGAGCAAATAGAAAACAGACAAAAAAAGCCTGAAAAAAAGATATTTTGGTTGCTATTTATTTGCAACATTTTAGCCAGGAGACAGTTTTAATTTTTTGGAGGGGAAGAAAAAACCCATACATTTATGATGCATGCGTTTTAACCTTAGGTTATATTATTACTTCTCTTCTGGTTTTATGCTAGCAACTTCTCTGAAGGAAAAAACATTGCTGTCGGGAACTAAAACTAACTGAAATAATTTGTCTGAACCATTCTTAAAAAGGCATTCACCCTAGATTTTCAAATGTCTAAATCCACCCTTAAATTAAGTAACAGTTTAAGAACCAGTATCAGAGCTATCACAATGTAATAGGGTAAAAATTTTTGAACAACTGTTTTAAAGATCCTTATAGCAATTATTTTCTTCTCATCAGAGGTTCCTAAAGCTCTCAAGAGAACAACATCACAGGATCTGACACTTCTGACATGGAGGGAAACAGTCTTTTCTATATCTTAAAAATGCAAAAGAAAGTAAATCTCTATTAACATTTTACTTACCACACTAAATATAGTAATGACACAAGACAATTCCTAAAACAAAATAAAGGTGTGTTGTGGAAGACCTTTTGATAGTAGATACAAGAGTTTTTTCCTCAAAAAAAACCCAACTTCCCTTTTAATAAAGTTTCGGTTTAGTGCGTTGCATTGTACAAAGATCTTTTGAGACATCAGACTTGGGTTCTAGCTTTTATGTGCCTTTCAATAAATAAGCACAAGTAATTCTCTTATTGAGACTTTCCAATTTTGGTTAAGCTTATCTATTGACAATTATACAATGCCCACAAAATACAGCTGCAGATGTCTTAAAAGACAAAATTAAGTCTCGAGAGCATACATGTTACAGGTATCTCCTGGATCTGACCTTTTGTACCATGAACTATAGAGCTACAAATAAAAAGTTTATTCAGTTTTAGTGACACAAAGGGATTATTAGAAGGCTCTCTCTTAAGTGAAACAAAAAGGTGTTTTCTTATATTATGTGATCTTCTGTTTGTGTATATATATATAAGAAAGTTTCTTGCTTTGCATTTTACTCTAATGCATCTCAAACAGGAGATCATAAACTTTATAAAACCCTCACTCAGACTTGCTTAAAGCTTATGCCTAAGAAGACTCGCTTTTGCAAGTATTTCCATTCAAGTTACAGGGAATATTTTCTTGCCTAATTTAACCGTGAAATGAAATCTTTACATGTCTGGGGCCTTAGTCACCTACTGGAGAAGGCTGAGAACTGAGCTAAGGAAAAAATATAAGGCAATCCATTATTTATTTTTTTTTATTTTTACCTCAAAGCATGAGATTACTAGCAGCTACGTGCTACCAGACTTACTCTGAAAAAATTATGAGAACAAATATTAGCAGGTAGTCAGCTGTAATACCAAGGCACAGTTCAGGAGATGTCTTCCTTCCAAGATTTAGCACTTGTCACTTCTAAGAGGATTGTACCAATGAACTAATGAGGTTATCAGAGTACATCAACCACACAAAGACACAGAAATATACTCACCTCTAACTTCATCAGTTATTTGATTATTTCTTAATAAAGATTCATTACCGCAACCTTGTCTCGCAGCTCAGGAAAATACTACTTCCCCTTTTCAGACAGCTAACTGAAGTGAAGGGGAAAATTGCAGTAGCTTATGATTGGCCACAAAGTTCATTGTGGTGGCCAAGAACGGAATTCGGGAATCTTGGTTTACAGCCACTAAGTGAAATATTGTTTCTAGCAAAGCCAAACAAAATTCCAATGGACTTCAGAGGAGTCATGATTCCACAACAAATTAGATAAATGGTCTCTAACATGAATACTGAAGTACACATATGCTTAACTTACAAAAGAAAAAAGGGAAATTCCAGTAGCTATAGTTAACTCATATTTCCCGAAGATTTTACAGAGTCCTTCTCAAAAGGCTTAAGGAAATTAAGCAGCTATAGGATATGATCCTCAAATGGATAAATAGCTTGTTAAGATAGAAACAGAGTTACAGTAAATGGTATGTTTTCACTGAGGGAAGTTTCCACAGGATATATGCTGGGATCACTTATGTTCAACATATTCACAAACAACAAAATAAAGAGGTTACAAAGTTTGCTGATTATATTAGTTTACAGAATGCAGAGCAGACCTTATGAGACAGTGGAAGCATTACAATGCACATGCTACAAAACAGCAGCTGAAACCCAATGAAAAAAGACATGACGCACACAGGCAAAACCTTAAATTCACAGATAACTAAATTCAAACTGACTGCTAACCCTAAAGCATTAAATCACAGGACTTTAATAGGCAGAACAATGAAAACCTTAGCTTGATACTTAGTAGGAGTTATGCAGGAAACAGAATCATATGGAAGAAATACAACACAAGTGGGAGTACAGCATTACGCCACAGTGCATTTACGTCCTGAACACTGCACGTAACAAAGATGATGTTCACTCGTGACTGGTAGTGAAACCAAAGAGATTCATTGAAGACTAACAAGAACAGCCAAAGATACATGCAGGAAATTTAAACACGCTAGGACTTTTCAGCCTGGAAAAGAGGCAAAAGAGCAGTGATGATGAAGATCTGCACGGTCAGGAGAATTGGAGAAAACTGCTTGTTCCCTCTTTCAATGCAAGAGCTACAGCGATTCGAATGAAGTTACCATGTTAAAAGCAAAACAGCAAGGAAATGGTTCTTTGCATGATGTGAGGCTAAATCACTGAACTCGCTTTGTCGTAACTGTTGCAGATACACAAACTGACTTTCACACTAGTTCAAGGAAGAGCAACACTCAGTGACTTTCTCAATACTTAGGAAACACTTCTGATAGGAAAGTCTCCATGCTGAAATTCTCAGCGCCTGGGAAAGTAACAAAGGAGCATCTTGTTACATGTACCCTCTTCGAGCACACTCCCCTTTAGGCATTCATTCGTAGTGTTCAGCATGGGATGCTAAGTCTAAGGGTTCATCTAGCAATGTATGATTAGTTACACATACAGCAGCATCTCCAAATTCATGGATTTAAGCGCGTATTTGTGAAAAGGGCATTCCTCATACCACTCAACCTAGATCTTAGCGTGCAAAAATGTTTATCTCTAATCATACTCTAAATATTCTATAGTCTCAAAAGAAGTTTTTGGGTTTGTTTGGTTGGTTGGGTTTTTTTTTCAACTTACCTATGAGGTCTGTAGGCCCAGTCCCCAGATTTTCTCCTCTGATTGTCACTTTTGTCCATGAGATGCCTTCATTGGGAGAGATGCCAGTTACAAGTGGAGGTTGCCGTGCTCGAGACATGATGTCTATTCAGTTAGTGAAAACTGAGTTGCTTTTATCTGTTCAGGAAGAAACAGTGATTAAAAAGGAATAATTATATTACGTAAAAAAAAATAATATTAAAAACCTTTTAGGCTGTTCTTCTAAAATTGTAGAGAAACACAAATGTAAATATGGAGTATCAGTCTCAAAGACTTTTTTGCTACAGCCATAAAACAATAAAGAATATAGTTCTGAACTGTAAAGAAAAAGTATATTCAGAAAAATATTAAGCCCTCAAAATGCTTAATGAAACTATACACACACACTCCAAATCACTTATGTCAGAATTCAAACGAGTCTGTTCAATCCTCTACTAGGAAGTTATTATTGTGTTCCTTAGAAGATTTAGAATTGCTAAGCTAAGTAACAGGCTATGATTACATACTGGGATAACTTCCCAATCAAAATTAGACTTACTGGCACAGACAGCCCCATGAGAAGAAGCCCCCAGCACTTATTTGTATAAAGCATCAACATTTACATAAACTGAAAAAAAATTAAAACATTACTTACACTACACTAGCAGAGAAAATCAACAAAACAAATACTATCCCCCCAGAGCAATAAAAACGTATATAAAATGATCAAAGCAGCACTTCCAGAAGAGTATTCCTTCACACTTAAAATTAGGAGTCAACTCAAACCAGTTTAATTAGCTCTGTAATACCAACACCAATATGGTACGCATGTTATGCGGCATACATTTAGTTTACTGTGCAACTGATCACAAATTCCTATGGTTTATTAGCAGCTCTGCAGCTGTAAGAAGCAGATGAGTACAACCTGAAGCAGATTAGGTCCCACCAACTTCAAATTTACAACACTTCCTAAACATAGAGCCTGTGCATAAGCACACAGGTCCTACAGTAGTCATAAAAGACAAAAAAAGTTTCTTTTAAGGATTTCCACGGGAATTTTGCATCACCCATTCCATTTCATGACTCCTGAATTCTTCTACTAAGACAATAACATCCTTAAAACTCCCAGTAAAAAAAATTTAATTTGGTATTCTGAAACTTCTCAAAATTAGCTATGCTCAGCTTCTAATAGGAATTCATCTGCATTGGAAAGGTAAGAACCAAAAATAACCTATAGGAAGAAATGTTTTTATTTTTAAGAAAATCCAGGAATGATAAAACAGGTCAATATTCAAAAATCTTAGGTACATACATAGAACACTAGTGTACACAATTTTTAGAGTTCAGGTTGGTAAAAAATATGTGGAATATAATACAAGCTTCATAAGACCTCTCTTACCTATTTTTATTTTGGATCAAGGTATATTTTCTATTTTTACTTGCAAATAGTCAAGTCCATGAAACCTACAACCTCCAAAAATTATCCCTAACAATGCTGTAAATGCTTTACTGCAGTAAAGCTGCAGTTTCCAAGCATCTGCAGTTAGGAAATACCAGAATTAAGTAATATATTTGTTTCAGCCACTTCTACATATAAAAAATACATTCATTGTACCATCATACACCATGCTTCTACACAACCTCCCCAAATTTTTCAGTGTTACTAGACAGATATGTCACAAGGACCAAAGAAACTCCAACTGACCAGTTTCTTTCTTCATATTCTGAAGTTGGAACGCACACTGAACATGAAGATGGAAATCAGAAAGGAGGAAGATCTCATGGTGAAATTAATCAAATTCTGTCCCCGGAACAGGATCCTGTCTCTGTCTATACTACAGATGCATAGCAGATCACTTATAATAAATCTTTACAGTAACATTTTTTTCTTCTCAGTTTCTGGGTATCCAAATTTAGAGCCCAAGCCATACCCAAAGGGAGTGTGAAACGTACCCTGAATATAAGGAACGCTGCACAATGCTTGGAAACATTCAGGTCCTAAATAACCGCCTCAAATCTATAAAATAACCACCTCAAATCCATAAATCGATTTGATCTTAAATGTCTGTTTCTCATTTTCACATATTTAAAAGAGAAATGCTATCACACATCACAACAGCTACTTTGAAGACAAATTCATGAATATGAAAGAGGCATTTAGATACTCTGAACGCCACAGTTAGAGAACTGGAGACTACTTTTGAAGAGTGTGCAATTAGTAAGAGATGCAGATTTCTGTTGAATGAGCAAAAACATAGTAAGTTGCACTATGAGGGCCATGTCCAGTACACAAAGGCAATCTAGTAAGAGTCCATGATAACCCACACAACATATATCCGGAACTTAAGGGTGTTTGTTTTGGTTTTGTGTTTTTAACTGGCAAATTTCTTGACTGGTTGACTTCACAACATTAAAAATTACATTATGTTTTTAATAAAACATTCATTTCCCAGTTTTTTTGAAAATAACACAGTGATGAAAAAGGAGTTAAGTTATACAGTATCATATGGATGCTCTTACAAGTCCGTATGTGAAATACTAGAACCTTTGACAGGAACCCAACATGAGGGAAGTGAGTAGTCAATAGTTGCAGTCTATAACCTTGTGGGTAGAACAGCACTGAAGAAGAAACCAGCTGAGAGCCATCTCCAGCTATGAAAGAGAAGGTTATGCTCTGGCAGGCAGAGTCCCCTCCTTCATGCCCTACTCCTATTCCTTTCCCAGCACTTTTCCCCCCCTCACACAGAGACAGTCTCTGCCTCTCTTCAAAACTGATGCCAGGTCCTGGTCTTGCAGCCAAACTATCTCCTGCCTCTATCCTGATGATTTTCCCTCTGACTTCTTATCCATAAGTTCAAGCAGGGAGGGAGAGGGGAATTAATACCCCAATTCTCCTTTCAAACCCAGACACTTTGGTAACTCCTCTTCATTACCTCCCGTTCCTTATCCTGAGCTGCCTTCTCGAGGTAGCCCACCTGCACTACAATTGATCCACTTAGTCGCCACAGGTGAGAGTGACAGACTCGGTCTTCTGTCAAGATGTCTGGTCCTGAAGTCACAAGGCTTGTCCAGCTCTCCTCTCATCTGCGCTGTATTCAAAGCCACACTACCACAGCATCACCTGACAATGCAACAGGCAGCTCAATAGAAATAAGCTTCCCAGTTCCCACTGTTAAATTAAATAGTACCTGGAGCGATCAGAATATGAAATTGCAGGGAGAGTCTTGTTTATTCCTACACAATTACAAGATGTATATATACATACAGAAGTTCAGACCTCTCAGAAATTGATATTTCCTCTGGAGCTCTGTGAAAAGAGGATGTTGGAGAAGAACCAGGTGCCTAAGTTTACCTAGAGCAAGGAGGACAACCTGCATCTATTCCTTACAATCTTATCTATGCAGTCTTTGTAGCTTTTCTGATAGATCCTCAGCAGAGCCCAAAGATATACAACAGCTTTAAAGAACAGTGGGGTTATGTCCCAAAGTTCACACCAAGCCACCTTCTGCAGAAAGCAGCACGTGTCTAGATACCAGTAATACAACATAAAACACCTCTTTTCCTTTTGAGCAATTTTTGTAAAGATTTATATACAATGTTAATCAGTAACACAGACATAAAAAAAAGCCATCTTCAGGAACTCAGTGGTAGTACGGAGAGGAAGAAACACTGAGGAAAATAAGTAAAATAGAAGCTATTTCGGTATTATTTGGTTGATCCCCTCTTCTCATCCCCCCCCCCCCCCCAAATTATTTGTTTCCTTTAA
>NW_015090830.1:14717325-14816422 GCF_001431845.1 Calidris pugnax | reverse complement strand
CCCCCCCCCCCCCCCCCAAAAGTTATGGTTCCCTTGAATTGTTCCTTTCAAAATACCTAGGCACACAGGTAATCGTCCTGAATCAATAACAAAACTCAAAAGTAATATTACAACATATTTTTCTGGATTTCTAAAATTGGCACTAGATCCCTCTTCATGATGAGCTAAATAAATGTAATAAAAATGCTGAGCCTCCTGAGGTCTAATATTTCTTCTAAAGTATTTCCATACTTACTGCAGAATTGCTTTAAAATACCTCACTGGAATGAGAATACCACAGTAAATCTCAACACATTACAAAAGCACTAGAGCACTGAAACACTCTATTATTATTAAACAGCAATTGGTTTCTTTTATTTCAAAGAGTAAGTGAAGTAACTCTGTGGAATCTGCCTTTACTACAAATACTAAACAAATACTTGGGAGCTTCCAATCAATTTATAATATTTCCCCTCCTTCATGACAAAGATGACAATAGTTAAATTAACTGAACTGCTTATTGGGAAGTCTAGCCAGTACACTACTACAGCCCCAAAGTAAGTTTCTAAATTTTTAAAAAAATATTTAAGGCAAAGTTGAAAAGAAAATGACTTTTTAATTTCATGAAAAGATACTATCATGTAACTAAGAGCTTTTGTTGCAATTCTATACATTGGCCTAAAGAGAAATTCTATTATTTACAAATATGTATTATGTAAATAATAATAATAATGATAATAGTTTAGAAGCAGCCCTCTTACTGAAAGACTGTTTCTTACACAGACTAGGGGATATTGCAGAAAGACAGTTTTCTATACAAGATATTTCCTCTAAGGAGCCAGGCTCACTGAAGAAGTGTTAACAAGACTATTCTTTTTGCAATGGACAATCTTATACACTAACACAGATCTCTTTCCCTTTTTACTCCCCCCCCATCCTTTTTTTTTCTTAGACTTAATTTCCTCAGAATATCTCCCCAACAGTTTAACATGCCTGACATCTGTTTGACTGCTCCCATGATCTTGCCCATATTATTCTATTATTCTGTCATAATTCTTGTTATGAAAGTGCAAGGAGTTAGAAAGCCTCTGCAAAGACCACCTACTACAAAACCATCTTGAAAAATGCCTTTCATAAACATCATCTTCATCTTTACGTGAGCTTCTCAAACAAACTGCCCTCTCGCAAAGGTTTGGTTAAAAAAAATAAAAATGCAGACAATTCTAAGCATTACAAGCTTGCTTAAAGAGGGGGCATCTTCACTCTTTATCCTAAGAAAAGCCACTCTAAAAACAAATAACGAAGAAAAGAAATATAGCCCAACATAAAGAAAATACAAGTCTAGTTGCTTTTTTGATTTTTGTAAACCTTCAGTTGGTTTAAAGCAAGAGTTCTTAAGTAAGTTTCCCCACACGCAATTTTCAATGGCAAGCAGAAAAGGAACAAAAAGTAAAATGTCTATAGGTACCATATCTGTTCTGTAAAGCAGAGCACTGCTTACCGCCCTAGAAGAAGTATCAGAATATGAAGTAAGCAAACAACAGAAGTTCAGGAGTTAAGGATATTACATTGGCTGAAAAGTTCAAATCCCAAAGGAAAACTACAAATATTATGAAGGCATGGAACTTCAGAAGATGAGTAACAACCAGGTACCACATTACACCAGTGGAAAAATTAGCAATTGAAATGTTTTTGAAGTCATAAACTCCTTTTTAAAACAAGACAGCAAGTTGGTTCCAGTGATTGAAAATTCCGTAAAGTTAAAGTTTTCAGTGGTACTTTGTCACAGCCACTGAACTTAAAAGACTCTCTCTGAGGAAGACAGACTCAAGGTCAATGCAAGTGCCATCCTCATCTAGCAAAGGGAATCTAAGCTGTCAAGAAGGGAGGAAAGAAAAAAGCCAATTTTTCATTGCTGAGAAAGTCTAAGGTACAAGCAAGCATGCTAGTCTTCAGGTACCAAACGTTTATTTGTTCTCACTCATTTATGTGTGACAGAATACAATTTTTAAAATTTTGAGGCAGGAACAGGAGGAATGACCAAAGCACCACCCATGTTCAAATCACAGTATGCTTGAGATGTTGTTGTTTACTTTTAAAAAAAAAATAACCAAAACCCACAACAACTTGAAACCAGTAGGTGAGATACTCTTATCTCGCTAACATCACAGCACTAAATGCCCTCCAAATGAACAGATTTATGAAGCACCCTTTTTAAAACAAGCAATAAATACTCAGATTCCAGAACCTAGGTGATGGCCTTTTCACCTTAAACTACACAAACTTATGCTTCTACTAAATAAATCTAATAATTTGTTTTCACCAGAAAACCCAAAGAGTCCCGAGTACAACACACTAGGACAGAGTCAGCGAAGGGACACAACAAATGACACCAAGAAGGACGACAAAGCAAAAAGTTTTCTACACTTTTGTATTCAAAACCATTACAAAATTATGAAAAACACTATTGCAACCTTTTCTGTGTTTTATCTTCCCAGCAATATAAATTCAGACAGACAATCTACATAAACCAAGATTTAAAAGCACCCAAAAAGCCACACTGTGAAAATAACTGACATTTATTAACCCCTCTGGAGATCTTCAGTGCCCTAGAATTTCCACAGCCTTCAACACTGCATTAATAATACAAAGTCCATTCCTGCAAGCCTGCCAGAAAAGACTGGGAAGTGAATAAGCTAAACAATGCTGAAATTCCAAGTGATATTAAGAATCTATGCATGTTTATTTAAATAATAAAAGAAGACTTGTCAATTTAAACAAGAAGTGCTCACGAATCTTACATTTAGGGGGGAAAAAACTCTTCAAAACACCACTAAGCTACTTATAATGAAAAGATGAACAAACATAAAAAAGGGGTAATTTCACCATCACACAGAAAAAACAAAGCCTCATTTGTCTTGCCCTGTCATATCCGGCATGTTGATTCAAGCCAATATTATACTGACAAACACGTTAACCTACAGGACAACGTTACATGCCAAAATCAGTTTCAATTTGGGAAGATGTGCAAGTTTTGCGATGGAGAGGGCAAAGGACAAAAAATTAGAAGATTCGGAGTATTAAATGACATAATACGATACCCTTCTCTTTATAAAAGGGCTCCTGAATTTTCTGATCAGTCGTGAAGGGCATACTAGAGATTTTACTTTTAGGGTAGGCAAGGAATAAGAGCAGCAGTTTTGCTTTCACGATCGCCCCGCTCGCAATGTTCCTCAGTCTCTCAGAGGTCCTGCTTTCCTTAACCCAGCAAGGTACATCTTCATGGCTATATATCTTGCCAGGGCAAAAGCAAAATAATCACAGCACTCAGCGATGCCATTAACATTTCTGAATCCCAAGGGATTAAAAAGCCCGAGCCGAGGCAGATGCTGGGCGAGCCCTCGGCAGAGGGGTTCAGCGCCCATGGCAGGCTGGGCTGCAGCTGGGAGGGATTGACACCGCTCACTGCGGAACCCGGCTCAGGAGAAACTCCGGGCACGGTTCCGGCATCCGAAATAAATTAAAGTAAACACTGTTCCTCTCTCTCCCTCTCTCTCTCTCATCCACCCTGTTAGCAGCCTCTCGGTTGAGCTGGAGACCACACACCCGGACCACACAGCACCAGCTGAACTCCCTCGCACGCAACATCTCCAAGCTGTCACTCTGCTGAGGTACGGGGAGGAAAAAGGGGGGCAGGAGCGCGAGTGAGTGTGTGTGTGTATTTAGGAAAGCTGCTTGCTCTCTCCTCCTATCCTTACAGCTGGTTGTGTTTTGTGCGGTTGGGAAGGAGGGAAAGAAGGGAGGGATAAAAAAAGCCCTATAAACCTCGCTAAGAAAACATACTGGTCTTGGCCTTTTGTAGTAATGATTTGCACTCCTCCTGTACTAGTTTAGTAGCTGATGAAGGGCTAACAAAGCATCCATTTAACATCAATTAACCTTCTATCTATCACACGTCAAAGAAAATAATCTAGACTAGTATAAATCCATTTCCTTGTACATATTAAATGACAGCATCTTATCAGTTATGATGTACGGCATTCCTATATACTGATGCATTTTTACATCAGGAATTTTGACATGTTATTTATTTGAGGAGGGTAGAGATTCCCCACAATGAACAATTCACTGCACAAATACCGTTATAACATCAAAATGTCAAAATTTTCCACAACCATTCCATTTTAAAATGAAGTTTTGTTCATTAGTATCTTACACCATAAACAACCTGAAGGAAATTAATGAGCCTACATATAACACTGCCTATGTGACCCATCAGCTAGAAGTAAAAACAGCAAACCTCTAAAAATAGATTGAAAAGGACATTAATCTACAATACAGATGAACAGAGATTTTTAAAATGGGGGAAGAGGGGAATTCTTTGTTTCTTTTAGTTCAGAAAATCATTTAATCTGCCAATTACATCACTCATTCAAACAGAAAAAGCTGAATAAAAAGTTTGAAGAATTTTAAAATCTATTTTAGTCAGTCTGCTTTAAAAAAAGATGCCCTTCCCTCCATTCCTCTGCTATGAACACACATACCTCCTCCATCAAACCTACCAGCACACAAATTTAATTTAATCCACACACATAAAGAGCTCGGAACCACATAGGTAAATAGATTTTGAGCTGAGGTGAAAATGTGACTAAGTGACAGTGACAATTTTCAAGTGCCACTAGTAAAGAAAACCATCAATACTACAATAATCCAAATGTCAGTATTAGCCCTATAAACTTGAAGGAGGACATTTTTGTTGGGGAACGCCTTAAGAAAAATTTCCTAAAAATCTCACCTTATCAAATACATTTTCAAAAAAAACCTAGCTTTAAAATTCCATAACTTCACACTGAAAATAAATTATTCCCCCCATCTATTAATTAGATCTACATGCTGGCTTATACCAGTTCTTGAATGAACACTTTTGCTGGTATATTCAATATTACAGCACCTATTCATTACCAATACTCAAGTCAAACCAATTTAAGTTTTCTGAATGTCTGTTCTGGTCATACTGAATTGGCTAGAAAAGAGCGATAGCGTAGAAGAAAATGTAATTTAAGAAAGTCTGAAAACAGATGTTTCTCCCCAAAATTTCCGCTATTTTCATTATAAATTGCATTACAACTCAACAAAATTAAGTCATCTACTTGGTTAAAAGCTTCTGTATTTATTAAGTGACACATCACTATAATCTAGCAACATTGTGAAGAAAAGCCTTAAACATCTATATATAAACATATATATAGAAAAAAGTCAACTCAGCTTTACACAAAACCATATCACAGATGGCCATAAATCAATCTCCCATTAATTTCTAAATTCCCACAAAGCACATGCTTTCCTACATCTGCTTCTACCTCCAACATGCAGCGGTTTACTTCATCTAGAAGTCATTCTCTTTACTGTCCTCTAGTTAAACCATTCATCCCTCTTTTGTTCTTAAGTTATTTATAATTTTCTGTGCGTTATTTTCGTTGTTAGGAAAATGGTAAAGAATCTTAATACCCTCATCATCCCTCTATCTTATGTTACTCACAGGCAGAAACTCAAGAACAACACTTCAAGCATCAAAAATTTTCAAATATGTTTATGCAAATGCATTCAGAAAGATCCAGAAGTTCAAAAAAACAAACTAAATAAATCCCCATGGGATAGGATTATTTTTTTTCTAGAGAAAAGAAACAAGACACCACAGATTTTTTCTAAGCCCTGTAACTATACACAATATTCTTTATAAAAACACCATATAACCACTGTAATTACACAGTTCACATGGCTGAAGTTTTAACTTGGGAGCTTGTAGGTAGGACAGCAACACTAAATTTAACATTTACTGTGTGACTTCTCTGGCAGTTCCTTTTGTTTCAGAAATATTTAAAAGATGAGACATGCACTTGTGTTACTGATTCCTGTACTTTCCATGTTCTCTCCCAAATACCTCTTTCCAGCCTCTGTGCAGGGAAGCACTCGAGCCATACCTTCTCTATTCACATGGTCAAACACATGCTTGAGAATTTCACCGAGAGCCTGCGTACACAGGTATGTTTTTGATATATTTCAGCCTGCCTCTGCCTTACAGACTCTCAATCTTCATTTCCACTCATCCACCTAAAATCCCACCTGCTGTATGAAACTATCATGCTTTCGGAGCAGTGAAGTTGTCTTGTGGGAAACAGAAGTTCCCCTGCCTTCTATGCTGATGAAAAGGAAACGAGAAAAAACCATCAGCTATATACATAGCTCCTTATCATTTTTGCCAAAAATCTTATGTTCACTTTTCCAGCAAGAAGCAAGATACAGTTGTTAAAACCAGTGAGACGTAAAGTGTCACAAGACTCACAGATTTCTTGAATAAAAAAGATATAAAGTCATTGCTTTTTTAATTGGGACATTTTGGGGTTATCTAAAAAAATCAGTTTAGTTTGTCCTCAATACAGAAGTGGGCATTTAAAAGAAATTTTGCTTAGCATAGTCCTAAATCTTTAACTGCTACAGGTTTTTTAATGAACTTCCAAATGCAGGGTAAATTGCTTTTGGTTTGTCCACAAAGTGAAAGAAAAAAAAATACTAAACATACCTAAAAATCGCAGATTCATGTTGTAATCTGATCCACAGACACTGTTACACTGCCTGAGTCCCCACTGGCTTCTGCACAATATAGCCTAAGATCTGCCTTACAGAGTTAAACTGAAAATCTGGGAATCTGTAATTCTCTTAAGGTCAAGAGAAAACCAGGCCCATTAAGGGCTTGGTGTCTTAGAAATTTTGCTTTCCTTAAAAACAAAACAAACAAAATTAGAAAGGAAACACAGATTTTCACACCCATCACTGAGTGCAATCACAGCATTTTCTACTGAAACTGCTGAACGTACTGTCTGCAGATTAACAGTAAATGTTGTCCAAGAAAAGGCCACACTGATCAATTTCCTTTTGAAGAAAAAGCACTAAGTACTTCCACAATAATACAAAAAGTACAATTACAAACAATTTCTCCATAGGAGGGAGAGGTGATGTTTGACTTAGTGTTGTTTAAAATATTAAATACTTAGATTACCTTTCCCCATGCAAAGCACGTAACTCACCAAACACACAATTACCCTCATTTTCAGGCATTTCTCTCATTACTGACTTTCTAGGAAGACTGCTTCAGGTTCCTTCCTTCTTCCTTCCCGGCCACTCCACCACCACCAAAGGAGATCACAAAAAGTTCTCCGTCCTGCCCTTCCCTCTTCCTTTAGCTTTTGACATTGGGAGAACAATCCAACTACTTTTGAACTAAAACACTGTCAGAAATTCTAGAAAATAATTTTCAGGTTAAGGTACAAAAATTTTAATCGCCTTTCTTTTTAAATCGATACTTCACAAACTGTAAACACAGACCTTTGTTCTCACATTCAGCACAAAAAGATGAGACATCAATCTGATGTGACTGCGCTACGCACGTGCTGTCTAATCACCCCTCATCTTACAAGCACCTTTACAAACAAGATTTCCCTCATTGCTAAGCACCATATTTCTCCCCTGGGAAAAGTAATTTGAAAGACAATGTTGCACAGCACAGACTTACAGAATGTAGGTGGTCCAAGACAGAAGGTCAAAGTCAAGCTGAAGAGCTCATGTCAGACTTCTGCTAAAGATATTAATGCAGCTGTTTTCGGATTTTGAACCTTTAGCATACTTTTAAGTACAGCAGCAGATTCCACTCTTGCTGAAAAACTCACATAGACAATAAATTCACTGTAACATGTACAGTCTTCCAAGCATTATTTTCCAGTCCTTCATTGTAAAATGAACTACTACTGATTTCTACTGCGTAAGATTTTCTGTGCCTGTTTGCATAACTAGTAATGATGTACAACCATTCAAAATACACATAGGTAGTGTCTGTGCTTCACGGGCTCTTTTGCCCTGGAGTACAAAACTGTAACTGTAGATTATTTCATGGTTACTTTCAATAGCTGTAACAATCAATGTTTTTAAGAACAGCTTTTATAATCAGTCTTCTGCTAGCATCCTATTGAGGTACTACTTTTTTATTTTCTCTCTTCTTTTTTTCTTTAAGTGAAGTACGAAAGCAGAAAAGCACAGAATAAACAGAATTAAAATAACTCAAAACTGATGTTTAGTTTCAAGTACAGTGCTTAAGACTTACTGGATTTACAGCTAAACATATCACTACACTGAAAGAAATCAATTAAGTATGGTTTAAAATAACATATCTCAAAGTTTTCATCACTAAACGAGGTCAGTGCTTTTCTAGTCAACCCATTTAATTTGCTTAAGTCCAGCTTCACTGTTAGGAGTAGCATACTAAAGAATGGACTGTATCAGTGGATACATTTTCTTTTAAATAGGACGTCAGGAAAACAATTGGAGGATTACATATTTTAACATCTTAGTTGTCTGTTTTTGCCTCAAATGCTCTCAACACCTAGCAAAATAACTCTGATCATATTTGCAAGAAATCCTACAACTCAAAAAAAAAAAAAAATAGTACCTGAATACTAGAGATTCAAAAATACTTACTGAACAGTACCTTTTGTACTGAAGATGAAAATGTTTCTCCACGCAATACCCACTACTCTAAAGGCAAGGTGTTGAAAATTTTACTTTAAAGTCTTATTTGTAATTTTTTTAAAGGTCATTACTTAGAACTTTAGGAGTTTTTCAAATTAATTCTAAAAATGTCCATTGACTTAGACTAGACATTAACTATTCAACACTAATATCCAATAAAGCAATTACAGCATTAAGAAAACCACCCAACTATCAATTTGTAAAAATATTGCAATTTATTGAAAGAAGGCCATGAAAACGTACGACAACTTTACATTTTGTTTAAAATAAACAGCACAAGTTTGATTAGTAACATGCTTTTAATTAAATAGTTTCACCTCTGACATACACTAAAAAAAGTTTTCCATACAGGAAAAAACCCTTACTATTACAATGTAAATTAATGATATTTTCACTGAGATAAGTCATACCAGTATAATGAAAATCATTGCATCCTGTTTTAAATGACATTTAAGACAACAGAAATCCCATTTAAGTAAAAACATTGTTGTCCAAGGGTGGGCATAAATCACAAAAACTGTAAACTAAGCTATCCATGGGAAAGAAATCAGCAGTAGAACATGCCTTTTGCTCCTTCTTGCTGGGTGAGTGTAAGCTGTGATATAGAAATAGGGAATAAAAAATTACAGAACTTTTCTTCTTCAGGTGAGCAAAAGGTAAAGCAAGAAAACAGACCTGTTTTCATAAACCACAAGTTTGTTTATTTGCAGTTTACATTAAAAAACCAAACTAATAGAAGTCCTTTAATTGTTTTCACAACTTTACCAAAAGCAAAAACAAAACAAAGTTTACAGTAATGAAATGCACACAAAACACTACGGGACAATAGAGGCTGTTTACTTATTTTAAGAACAACCAGAAAGCATAGAAAGTTGAAGTGAGATTACGATTTCAAACCAAACTTAAGAATGAATATTTGAAGTTTAGATTTATTCTGATGTTCTATCAGAGGTAAGATGGCTTAATACTTCACTGGTTTCCAATTAAAAGCTTTCTAGGGTAGGAATGTTAATCCACAATGATAAAGCAAACTGCAGGAAACAGAAAACACAGAGGGACAAAAAAACAAGAAGGAAAAGCTGACAGTGTAGAAGGAATGCTATTTTGAAAACCAGTGAAACTGTATAGAATGGGAAGCTCCATTTTTGAAATAGGATCATCCCCATTTTCAGATATCTACTCCCCTTTATAAGAGATCCTTTTTAGGTTCCTAATAAAGACACTGAAGTGTCAAGGAAGAAAGATGTTTGGTTACTCAGCTCATGAGCCTCCTGGACTCCAATGCAGTCCAAGTGAGGGAGAAACATAGAACTGGGTAGAGAGCAGAAAAAAAAAAAAAATATTGTCACAGAGGAAGTGTAACACTCCAGTTAGATATCAATGAAAACAATTCTCTCTCAATCGCCCTGGGCAACCTGGTCTAGTTGGGGGTGTCCCTGCTGACTGCGGGGGGGTCGGACTAGATGACCCTTGGAGGTCCCTTCCGGCCTGGGAAATTCTATGATTCTATGATTATATGTTTTTTTGTTACACATTCCTTACTACGGTGCTCTCTCGCTGTACTTGCCGAAATACACACTTATTTTGGGGAACTTATTTCTGAAAATTTACAGTACCACTGAATACTAAGTCTAGAAAAATCAGACCTGCAAGTAAACAGCTCTTCAGAGCTCAGACCTCACCTCTCCCCGCCTTATTTCCTCTACTCCCCCTCCTCCCCCCCAACACACACGGCGTGCCCACACACAAACGCTTCTTTGAGCTGAAGGATTCAAGACACTCGTAGGTACACCTCGTTTCACCGTATAACCGAGCGGGCCGGGGAGCTGTCAGTACCGGGAAACAAAAGCCAAAGCCCCTGAAATCGCTGCCTTGCAGGGCCAGCCTCACCAGCCCTCAGAAGGGCTGCCTCTGGCAGGCACCGGGCCGCCCAGCGAACACCCCCCGGGCCAGCAGCGCCCCGTGAGCCCCCCGGGGGTAAGGGTCTCACGGGCGAGACCGGGGAGAGGAGCCCCGGCTCCTCTCACGGGGCCGAGGGAGGAAACTGACGAGGGAAGGAGGAAACTGACGAGCGGGGGAGGAAACTGACGAGGGTCGGGCGGCGACAGGCGCTCCGCTGCCGGGACGGGTCACCGCCCGCCCACCGCTCCCTCGGCGGGACCAGCAGGTGCCTTCATGGGGGTGCTGAGGAGTCGCCGCCACCGCAGCCGTTAACGGCAATTCCGTCCCCGTCCCCCCGCTCTCCCCCCGGGGCTGAGGCGGGGCCTAGGACGCGACACTCGATCCCGCCCGGCGGGAGAGAGCCTCAACACCCACCCCACCCCCCGGGGAGCGGGGAAGGAAGAAGGGGGGAGGCCGAGGGCAAGGAGCCGGAGGTGCCCGGCGGAGGAAGAGCGGGGCGGGAGGCCAGAGACTGTCACTCACCGGCCGTCGCCGCCGTGTTCGTATCCGGCACCTGGGGCAGCTCCGGCTCCCGGCAGCGCCACCACGTCCGGCAGCGGGCGCAGGCACCTCTAGCCGCTGACCGAGATAAATCGATGGAGCGCGGAGCGATCGAGCCGTGGCGGGGCGGGAAGCCGCTACGAGCCACCGCCGTGCCCCTAGTCCCGCCCCCTCAGCGTCATCGCCCTCGCGCGCCCCGCCTCCATCTTGTCTCTGAGGGGACAGTGGTTGGGGTACGGAGAGGGGCCGCGGGGGTTAGTTTCCCCCCATAGAAGAGAAGCCAGGGGAGGATAAAATCCTAACAAACGGCGTGATAAGGACAACGGCAACGGCAATATTAAATAATGGGAATGAAACCGGCCCCGAGTGCGGTGTGGGGGTCCCAGCAGGCAGCATTGGGCCCCCCCCCGTGCTGTAGTGTGAGGAGAGCGCTCAGCAATGTAAAAACGTCCTTATTTTCCAATGAGAAAGTAAAAACTTTTCATACCAAGCCTGCTGTCTGCCTCGCGGGGGGAACACCTCTGGACACTGGCACTTCTTCCTCTTGCGAAGGCTGAGGAGACCTCCCTTCCTTTTTTTTTTCTTTTTGGATTGTTCAAAATTCAGTTGTGAACCACGCCAAGGTCAGACAAAATCTTAATGGTGAGGAGAGGAAAAGCAACTGGAGAGAAAATGCAGAAGGAAGGATCTGTTGCTCAGTTTTGCCAAACCAGACCTAAACTAGGACTTTAGTGGGAAAACAAATTGCCTTTCATAAAACCTCAAAGAATTTAAGCACCGTAAAAAGCATTTTGGCCAAGAAATTTTCCTCACTTTTTCCCAGAGGTTAAAGCCGCCCAAGTTAAATTAGCAGGCTCTAATATCTTTTCATGTGCATAAACAGGACTCTTCTGACTCTTTCCTCTAAGCTCTATAAAATGTGGCACAGCATCTCTGTGGGGAAAAATGAGAGTGTTCGGTATCAGTTTTTTTCTCTAATTATCTCCAAAGTTGTTACTAGCGACTCTGCAATTTTCTGCTAATACCTGATGCAGAAAGAGAGCTCTTCAGTCCTCTAAGAAAAGGAAAACTGGCATCACATTAAAAAAAAAAAAAAGTGTAACAGTTTGCCACCCATTTCAAAATTATGTTTTTCCTCTATGACAGTTTGTTTGCATTTTCTCATTAAACGCCTGTCATCAGATGTGCCAAATAAAACCCCTATTTGGAAGGTGTGGTTGATACAGAAGGTTTCACCAGCACACTACATACCCAAGTCCTAGCCTTGCCCAACGCTCTCTGGGAGCAGGTACCTGTGCCCCAAAGCCCCCTTGACTTTGGTGGGGGTCTGTAAAGGGAGCTGTCTCCCCAGAAGACTTTGTAATAAAAAACGGCATTTCGATTTAGTTCAAGTGACAAACTGCAGTGCCAGACTGAAGTTTTGTTACGGAGTTGGCTTTATCTTCACCTCTGTTGTAATTGCAAATACCCTAAAGAGGTGAATCATTCAGAAGAGGGAAGCTGAACTGGAGAAGAGAAAACCTCCCCAATGTTAGCTGAATTGAGAAAAAGCTTCAAGGCCTTTTGCTTCTGAAAATGTCATCTAGCCCCTCTGCTCAGAGGTTTTAACCTGTTGTTTCTAAATAGCTGCTTGGCAGCGTTTTTATCCAGACCTTGGTCCTGGGGAACGTGTCAGAACAGCACAATCTGTTCTAGTTCTAAACTCTGCAACTATAGAAGCCTTATAAATGGTGTATGTAGGTTCATCAAGGCATCCACACAGGCAAATCCTCCTGTGGCCAAGAGCAGCATCCAGGACTCCTCTGATCTGCAGGGGCCTTGGATAATATTGTTGATGAAGAACTTGCTGTGTGCTGCACTTTGTTGGATCTACTGTGGTTGGTTTTCCCAGCTGATGTAAGGTCACTGTGTGGTAACCATCACCTGCCCCTTCATCAGTGACTCCAGAACAAAGCTGATGGGGACTGACTGTAGATTTGACCCCCTGGAGAAAAGAAACACTGCTTCACACATCTCTTTAGAGCAAAAGGAGGAAAACTAGTGCTGTTATTTTATATATAGAGAGACAGAGCTTATAATGTAGATACCATAATATATTGTATTTATTTGTTGTCGTATATAATGCTGCTAATATAAATATATTACTCCACGGAACTCCAGATGCTGTTAAAAAGATTAATCAATGCTGTTAAAACTGAGGAAAGCAATGACAAGTTGTAATATAATGACCTGGTAAATAGTAAGCTCTTCGTAGAGGTCACAAGAGCAATTGCTCATTCATGCCTTTTCTAATCCATATATGCAGATTTGACAGTGATCTATAAACATTACATCTCTCTATAAAGCTGGGTAAACAGATTTGAAAGCCAAGAGAGATTATTATGATCATCTTGTCTAACCTGAATATTGAAAGCTGTAGAATTTCCTGCAGCCATTCCCACACAAAGTTCTTTCTGTAGTTGTTTCTTAGAAAGGCGTCTTCATTTTGTTTTAATGAGTTGGAGAAATGTTGAATCCATCACTACATTTTTGAAGATTTCTCCGTGGTTACGCTAACATGTACCATGCTATTCTAACATGTAAATAATATCCGGTAGAAATACAAGCGTTGTTAGAAGAGGTAAATTCATCTAGCTGCAGCAACTGTCAATTGAAAGCCTGTTTCTTGTTAACAGAAATATCTTCCTTTTGAAGATGTTTGTAAAATACAGCAGATTAACTCTATCACCTTCTCTTGATAAACTGTATGGATTAAACTTTGATTCTGGACTGTATAACTGCCTTTCCAGAACTGTTCACTCTTCTGAATGCCTTTAAGCTTACAGCTATCACCTTACTTTTTTGACATGTGGACAACCAAACCAGGCCTATTTCTGTTTGAGTTTGTGAGGTGAATGTTATAACCAGGGAAATGTAAGGAACAGAAAAGAGCTAAGAAGCATAAGGTTGGAAATGACCTTAAGAAATCAGCCTTTCTTGTTCTTTCCCTTGCCTCAAGACAGGATCAACTACTCCTTTGTTATAGCATAACTGTTTTTTCAATCTTGTTCTTAAAGTCTTCACAGTATGGTGCTTTTGCTATCTCCTCAGGCAATCTTTCCCAGTGTTTCCCTACCCTTATCACTAAAGGTCTTTTTTTTTCTAATGTGTACTCTGGATATATCCCCTACTGCAATTTCAGTCTGTTAGTGAAAAGACTGTCTTTGCTAGGTCCAGAGAATACTGTTTGCTTCCTCCCTGTTGCAGCCTTTTACATATTTAAAGTCCCTTGTATGTTCTTTTCCTTATTAATTCAAATGGTCCCATTAGTATCCTGATATTTAATGTCTTCTGGACTAGTAGTCGACCTTGATCTCTGCTGCTCTCTTCTCCAGTCACTCAATATCATTCTGGAAGTGCAGTGCCCCAAGCCAAGCATGCTCCAGGTGAAAAACATTTTTGAAAAGGAAAAACTAGAATCAAAATCCTACCGGGGTTTAGCAGAGTAAAATAATTGCTTTGCCTGTTTTGCAGCCTGTCTTCCTGTTCCTACCCCCTCGTATGGCATTTGCCTTTTTACAACAGCATACGAGAAGTGACTCGTGTTTAGCCTGTGATTCACTCTATATTCTTTCTATGCAACTGTAATCCTGTTTACTTTTCCCCTTCCTGTATCTGGGGAACTGATGATGCTGTGTCTAATAGACCACGCTTTTACCTATTGAATACTATCTTTGGTGTTTTTCTTAAAAAAAAATCCTTCAGTTTGACAAAATCCCTCTGAATTCTAATTCTGTTCTCTAACACGCTTTTAGCAGCTCTCTTCATGTTGACTCCAAATGTAACAAGCTTAGTCTTTATTCTGTTCTTCAGATGGTTTATAAGTAGTATCAGATAGAGCATAGACCCTCGAGGAACCTCTTTCAATAAACCTCTCCATTTTCATAGTTGCTGCATTTTGCTAACTCTTCCTCAACCCTGCTTTTTCTGATCCCATGAGATTTTCAATCTGGACCATATTGTCTTTGCTTACTCTTGAGAAACGTGGCCAAAAGCTTTACTAAAATGAAGATACATGGCTTTTTAATACTTCCCTCCTTAGAATAACACCTGTTACCTTATTGTAAAAGGAAATCAGATTGGTTTAACAGGATTTGTTCGTGACAAATCCATGTTCGTTGTTACTTGTCTGTCTGTCTTCTAACGCTTTTAGATGGTTTGCTTGATTTTTTCAACAAACTGAAGCTACCTGATCTATAACTCACCAACTCCTCCTTTTTTCTATGTGTACTTAACTGTAAGTCTGATTGATTGAAATTAAGAGGGCTGTTTCTATGCCCATGAGAGGTGCCTTCTAAACTGGAGATCAGTAATTTGCCAAAGCCATGGCAGTATAACCAGGAGCAGAGCCAAGAAGCCCAACCTGTCCTGGCCTGCTCTAACAAATCTATAATCCTTGCACAACCTTTCCTCATCTCCTTAGTTCCACTTCCCTTTATTTTTCCTGATGCATTGAGGGAACATTCTTGCAGATGTTGGCATCTAGCAGCTGCCTTAGATTTTTATGAGAAATTCATACGCATATTTCAGTTTCCAAGCAGATTTCCCATGTTGTATCATGCACCCAAGACCACCTGCTTTCTCCTAAATTGAAAGTCACCTGGATCTGTGTTATGAAACCAACATCCAGGAAGAGATCTATTTAAATCTTACAATTCCATTTCTTTTTTAAACAAACAGGTACATAAATAAGTTCTTTGTAGCTGGCAGCATTTTGACCGTTAACTGGGAGGCTAAGCCAGAGAGCTTCATTATGGAGTGAAATATATTTATCTTAGCTGAAAAGCGAAAGAGCAAGAAACAACTTACTGATCAGTGTTTTCCCCCAGATGATTTCTGGTATGCTTCAAGAGAAACAACATATAAATTAATGCACACAATATTTTGAGTTTTCTTCCAGAACAAGTACAGTCACTTTTTCCACATCAAACAAAAAATATAGTCTTTTGCACTTTAAACCATTTCCAACAGTACACAAAATTCTCTCACTGTTTTACTTTCTTGGCTGACACCACCCTAATTCTTCCCTTTCAAGGCCTATCCAAGGAATCTGTGCACTACTGACCCAGAGGCATTGTTTCTCTAAACAGCACCAATGAAACAAATTATTAAATTACTTTGTGCAGCTAAAAATACTGAATGCTGTATACTACAGCTCTGTCAAGGGTGTCACTACTAAGTTGCATCAGTTTAAATACTTTTTGGAGCCAACTTTCATCTGCTGCGTGTATTTTAAAACAAAAGACGGGGAGGAAGAACTTGAAACCTAAACCAACTTAAAATTATGCTACATTTCTTCTCAAAGGAAAAAAAACCCAACACTTCAAAGACCATTTCACAGTTTTTGTCCCTCAAATTCCAGCTGAAATTCCGTCCCTCTTTTCCACAAGACCAAACTCCGGCACAACTGCTTTCATTTCTGTGCTTTCGGGAACAAGCAGAGAAAAGCTGTCCATTAGATGATTTTTAACAGACTTCTGAAATCCTGGTGAGCGAGGGCAGGGATCAGGTCTCCCGATCTGAACTGAACTGCCCCTATGGGACAGTTCATCACTGCCCACACACCCCAGCTCCCCCCCACTGGAAGTGAGTGTACCTCCGCACCAGTAGCGGTCAGCATGTCCCGGTGTGTCCCAGCAGAAATCAGCCCAGGTAGCAAAGAACGATTATTCACAGTTGGACTCATTTGGGTGGAACCACGTTGTTTCCCTGGCTTGCCCCATTCAGTGGCTCTGCTGACGTGCCTGTAGAGAGATGACAAGACAAGCAGCCAAAGGTTAGCTGGGTTTTGCCACCACCGCTGTTTGCTTGCCAGACTGCCTATCCGCTTGCAATTTCTTGGGGGAAGATGGCTTTATTTTAGGTGCATTTCAGAGACAGATCCATTTTGCTACTACAGTTGTTCAATATGTAGTTCACCGGGGACTCGTTTTTGACAATTGATACATAAAAATAAATAATCAGGTCTGATAACACAGTAAGTGTATCACACACGCACATACTTGCAAACCCACATTTATTTTAAAGGAAATGTTACAGGGGTTTTGTGTTTAATATTACAAATAAAGATTCCATCTATTTCTAAACCCCTTCTTGACTGTATTTTTTTTTTCTTCCTAAGTTTCCCTGTCTGCCTCTCTCTTCATCTTTGGTCTCTTCTTCCTCTCATCCTCCTGATCTCTAATTCTCCCATGGTGAAAAAGGGAGGGAAAATTACAAAATAGGGCTTGGGAAAAGGGAACAAGAATGGCAAAAAAACGATTAGTTAAACCCAGCAATCTGAGCCAAGTATATTTGTTCTTTCAAAAATTAACTTTTTAGACAGTTTATGTTCAAATTAGTATCACAATTGTATGCTGTTAGCAAGAGGTTGCATTGTACATCAATTAGATGTAATTATCAAGTTCCTTTTAGAGACAAAAATTATTTTAATATATCAGACAAGCAATTAACATTAAAATGTGGATTTTGATCTATGCCCTAAACATATGATCAAAGGTGCTAGATCAGACAGCTTAATCTGAAACCCATTAAATACAGGGCGATATTTGATTTTCATGAACTGCAGTTCTAGTCTGTAATGTTTCTTAGCGACATTTATTCTTAGGCGCAGAAGTAGATTTCCATGAGAGAGGTGTTTGGCCTTGACTTGAGATCTACAGCAATTTCCACAGAAGTTTCTGAAAAGAATGTTGGTCAGTGTTTTAAAACACAGGGCCCTAAATTTAGACTGTTAAATCTGTATTTAGCCCTGCAATGTGCTGAGCACCGTGGCTGCGATCCAAGAAAGCACTTATGTGTTCCCATTAACTTTAAAACACATTCAGGCCTATTATTCACTTTACCAAAAGAACTGAACTCAAATACTTAAAATTAAGCATGCACATTAAGTAGCCTGTTGGACTCAGCTTTACACAGCCACCAGTCCCGTTCTGCCCACAGCTGAGACCCTGACTCACTTTATTTGCGTGGTTTGTCCTGTTGCGGTAGTGGGGCTGGTCATGGCAGTAGAATTACTCAAGTACATTCCAGATTTCAGGGCTGTTTTTGCAAAAGGGCCAAGTTCCTGTCAGACACGCTTTCAAAACTTTGAGAAGCACATTTTAAAGTATACATTATGGTCAATATCTGAATACGGTTATAATGAATATTCTGTTTCTACTTGTTGTTTATTATTATTTATTGTGTTTTGCACATCCAAATCCAACTTATGGCCAATGTTCACCCACTTCTGAAGGCCTGATAAAAGTCCCACAGCAGTGGTTAAGAGTCAGTTTGCCGTATCTGGCAGGGACAGGGCAATAAATAGGAGACACGGTCCCGAAGAGCATTCTGGTGAGGCATGAAGAAAAACTGGAACACAATGAAATACTGGTATAGATTGTTTCGGAAATGGCCTGAGCCTCCTTCAGTGGAAGCCTTGAAGAACTGGATGGATAAAGCACCTACAGGAATGATGCTATTCCTGGTGCTATAGCCAGTCCTTCCTTCAGGGGCAGGATGTACTAGCCAAGTTCATAAGGTGCCTTCATGAGTGCCTTCATAAGTTCCTCTGCAGCTATTCCTGCCGGGGTCAGGCCTGTATTTGGCTCTTGCTACCTACTGGCTAGTCTTCTGTGCTGATACCCTTGCGTTTGACCACTTAGGTTATGTGTCATGATTCAGTTATGAGCGAGTGGCAGGATTAGACAATTTTTTGGCTTGTGCAAGTATTTCTAGCAACAGAAAAAAAAAAAGATGGCATGTGAAAACTGGCTAGAATGATTTCCATTTCTTTTTTCCATTTCCTTTTTCCATTTCCCAAAGCTATCAGCTGCAGTTAAAAACATCCATCACGATCTAACAGAAATCCTGGTGTTTTCTCTACAGGACTATTTGCAGAAAAAATACAAAATCAGAATTTGAGCAGTTAGTTTGTACATATACTGTCATTTGTGAACGTGACAGTCGCTAGTTATTGTTCAGGATTGTAAGAGATCCAACCCGCAGCTAAAGTATCTGCTCTCTCCTCCAGAGCATAACCATCGAAACCCAACACCCCTTGGTGCTGTCTTCATCAGCAGTAAAGGAACAAGCCTGGAGGAAGGGTCTTCTGAAGCAGATAAAACTCTGGTGATTATACAGCTAGAATTTCCTCTAGGGACAGCAAACCCACTTTTAAAAGCTGCCGTTGTGCCCGCCACACAGTCCCTCCCATCCCGTGCCATGCCAATACTCACATTTACAAGGCAAAATTAACCAGCCATAAAGGGATGCGTTCATTTAATCACTTGCGTAACACTTCAGGGAATTTGTAACATCCAGCTGAACAAGAATTCACTGCTAATTGTAACGAGGCACATGCGAGATACACGTTGATCGATTGCTACACTACCCTTAGCTTAGGGCACTTTTTAACTGCCAGAATCAACCTCTCTGGGAAATGTACAGTGAGAGAGTTTGGAAATAGGATTTGGAACAGGCTGGAGAGACGCACTCCAAATCTCAACTTCCCCAGTGGGCAGATTCATACCTTCCAAAGAAGGAAATGGAAACAGGGGGATGCTGACATTTTGGTTTGAAACTGCCTCTGTTCAAAAAAAAAAATAAGACACAAACAACAAAACTCTACAACACACCAAAGGAAAAAAAACAACTTCTTATTTCGTTGTTTTACTCATTAACAAGAAAATGTTTGGTCCTTGACTAAAAAGTCTCCAAATTTCAGAGTTATAGGTAAAACCCCAAAATTACTTCCTGAAAACCCAGAAATAGGAACAGACATTTTCTTTTTTAAGATTTCTTTTCCTTTTGGCTTCCAGTTTTTTTCTATTCTGAAACATTTATAAATTCAAATAGTTGGATAATCCTTAAGGTGTGTGCCTGTAGGTAAAAACAGATCTTCAGTTCATTCTTCCTTCAAATAATTTCTGAGATAAAAATCAGCATCTTAATGGCATACTTATTGTTCAAAATTTCCTTCTGCCAGCATTCTGGGAAACAAAACGTGATTACCAAAAGACTTCAATAGCTGCACTTAGTGTACAAGGAAAACAATAAATAGGTTATTATTTGTTGATGTTAACTTGGTTGCACCAATCTTTAACTTTTTTACACTCAAAAAATTGCAATAAAATAAAATAATTAGGCAAGAAGAGGAAAAAAAGAAGTAGGTTTGAAATTTTGGGGAAAATATTTGATCAAAACTTGAAATATAATGCAAACACTCATACCCAAGCACATGTACCTTCAAGCACAGAGGTAACAGTGACACACTAACTAACCCCTGTCTGCTGTGGGATTACTTTCCTGCAGAAATCCAGGGAGGCAAAGTACGGCACTAGTGCCAATGGCACATCCAGACATGGCTGGAATTTTCCTAGAGATTGCAGGGGGGCTGCTTCTCTCTTCCCTCCACACACATTGTGTAGCTATTGAACTCTGCAAGACTTGCAAAGAATACATGTTATATTATCTTTTCATTTCCACGGCATCTGTACATTTAAACTTTCATGCTTCATTGTGTCTGCATGTGATCATCTTGTACATGTATTTAAATTGCTGCTCTTTCCTCTGATCTTGAGAGACAAAAGCAACACTGAATTCTTTTTCCATTATATATTTTTACAAAAGAACTACTGTAAAAATTAATCAAAGGTATGCTGGTTTTTATTGTTATTTTTTTAATTTTGGGGGGTATTTTCCTCATATTGCAGCGGTTTTGAAATTGAAACGTTGCACTGCTGAGAAAGTGCCATGAAAATATAACCCACTACATTCCAGGAAAATAAATAAGCAAGGCCACCCAAATTTTCAATTAGTGCTAGTGCAGTATGCAGGAAATGGCTGGAGAACCGTCAAAGGCAGCCTTAGGCTGGGTCGTGGATACGGAACAGTGACAGGAAGGTTTGAAGCAGGAATACAGGCTCAGTGTGAAGATGGCTCTTCTCCAAGGAAAACTGCATGCTAATAGGTTAATACTGGTTTCCTGAAACATACAGCCTGGGTATTACATGCTGGAATTTACATTCTGACAAAGGCAATTGCTGAGCCTCAAGACTTTGCTTTTTTGGTGATGAAATAACACTAGAAAGTTCAAGCTGCATTATATATTTCATGTTTTAAGCTTATTAAACATTCAAAGTACAAACTGTGCACATATTTTTAAGCCACCTGAAATAGCAACAGGCTCACTAGTTTGGGAAACGGGTATGAGAAACATTACATTTCAATAGGTCAGGCTTGTCTGGAGTAATACTGTCAACAGATATTGACCACAGTGAGGCGATGCCACTTTCAGAGTAAATCTGCCCTGAATCCAGAAATATTGCCCAATCAAGCAGACGCGCACACTATCAGGACTAAAACTCTTGCCTTTTAGCACAGCCTTTACAAAGTGGTATTTGGAAGGTATCTGAGGAGTCAGCTGGACAAAGCACTTCAGAAAATTAAAAACTAAAAAGCATAAAAGAACATCCTGAACAAAGTGAGAAAGAAAAGAAACTTAAAAAGAAAGATCATTCCAGCTAGAGAATCCAGTCAACCTTTCTCTACAAACTACCTCCTATTTTACTGTATCCAACTGATTTTGCGACTGTCAGCTGAGGGTGGCACTGCAGCATCACAGGAGACCCTCATCCCACCAGCCAGACCCACGTACTTGCCTTGGCATTTCTTACAGAAGCATGCACAAAACAAGCGCAGCCCACGAGTGGAGGTGGCAAAGAGATGGCGGGTCTTCCACCAGTCTCTGTGGGGCCAAGATTTCTCTGTGTATCCATCTTAATATGAGCAGGCAGTGTCAATAAGGTTTTTACCACACTACTAGTGTGGGCATGATCCCATGTCACAGCAAGCAGCCAGTGGTGCCTTGCTGTGCTGCCCTGACCCCCAGGCACCAATTTAAATCACAGCTGTACCTCTACCTGATTGATCATATTTATTTATGAGGTCCACACCATTTTCATTGTCCTTCAGCGTTCCCAGAACTAGAAGCCATCCTGCGAGTCTTTTTAACAGTCCTAATTGCACCAAAGTCACTGGGAAATCTGCCCAGATAGAGCCTGGAAAAACTGGGCTGCAAAAAGAGACCCTAATTGTTTGCATTAGGAGGCAGAAACAATCTCCTTGCAGTTCCAGCACCTCCCTAGGAAACGTTCTGTGGGTTTGAAAGTGCTGAAAATGACTTGGGGTCCATTGGGCGATATACTTTCCACCTTGGAGAAGCAATTTTAAATAAGCTGTGTAAAATTTTTAATCAGAACAGGATATTTTAAGTTCCAAGTACCATACCTACCCTGGAACCTTTTTAGTTTAAAATCAGTAATTGTGTCACTTGCCTATGAAAGAGCAACTAACAGAGCAAGGATGGAAGTACGGGGAATTTGGGGAGTTTTAATTTGTTTTCATACATAGTGGTACATTTTTTGGTCATACGTGATAATTATTTAATCAAATGGAATTTGCCCAGTGGTATTTCACGTGACAGCCCTGCCAATCACCGCAAAGTAAACAAATCCTTCAGGTGGAGAAGGGAGAGTTTACTCATCTGTCTTCTGGTGAGCTGCATGCTGTGAGTGCCAAATGGCACATCTAATATTGCTGAAGTGATCCATGGGCAGCTGAGTGGAATAGACAACAATTCAGGGCAACAGTTACACATTTTGGGGAGCCTGGACAACTTTTACAGGACTTGGACATGTGTAAGGCTGGGTGTATGCTCCTGAATCAAGATGCTCTGCTGAACTGAAGCCACAGATTTTATGAAAAGGTACTTCTTCCCTGTAGGAAGAGAGCCTCATTTCCTTTCCACGTGAACACTTGATCCATGATAAATGTTTATAAAGTTCCCCTTCACCAAGTTTCTTAACTGCTGAAGAATAAATATTTAAAGAATCACAAATGCTATAATCAAAACCACGTAAGATGCTACAGGAGTGTTCCCCATTGTATGAAAAAACAAAGGAGCTGAAGCTTGCAGAAAACTTCATTTTCCCAGTTTGAAAACTGATCTACTCTATGATATAACATGTATTATCTTTGTGCAATATTTTTAAAACAATACCTTAAATGCCATTGGCTTAATTCTTACCATATTACTATAACAAAACTATGGAAGCTCTGCAGAAGACCAATGGAGAGGAGGTTTGGGGTTGCATCTGCAGGGTACTGAGCTTTTTAGCTTCTATTTGGTGAAGTCCTGGGGATTAGACCCATGTTTAAGATTTAGGACATGTCCTAGTGCCTTGCTGGATGGGAACCAGAGTGTTCCCCACCTTGCAGGACTGAGCCCTTTGATGACACTCAGGACAGAGATTTTGAATTTTGAACAAATTCCTTAGGGGGAGTAAAAGTTATTATTTAAAAAAAAAAAAAAAAAAAAAAAAAAGAGTCATGTTTCCTAATTGTAATACGCACATAACGCCTGTAACACCCTCAGAAGCAGGTGGCCACCTGATGAAATGTAATTATGCAGGTAGGGTTGAACTTTTAGTTAAGTCATTTGGGTAAAAATGCTGGTTCTACAGAACACAATGAGAGCATTGCCATTTCTGTCACAGGGCCAGGATTTTGCTCATCCCTTGTTTCATGACATAGGCTGATTTGTAGCCTTCTTCTAACTCCAAATTTGACTCTAATATTAAATTAAATGGCAATTTCCTATGGCCGGTGACTAAATTATCCAATAATATCTGCTTAATACAATCAAAATAAAAAAGGTGGAAGTCATGTTATTTTAATGCAACTGATTTGTTTCCTGAATTTTAATCAAATGGGACAGAAGGATCAAATTAGTGAGACAAAAAATTTACAGTAATTTGAAGGTATTTTGTACACAACCACGCTCCTTTGCACAGGTAAAACTCATTCTCAGTTCTAAGTCTCCTTCCATTCTTGCCCTCCTGTAATTATAGTTTATGTCAAACACAATGGAAACAAAGCTTTTCTACTTTGGAAGGCAGGAAAAACTATAGAAAGGTTAATCCTGATGCCTCTGGACTCCTGCAGATGGAAGGAAGTTCCCTGCTCTCCTCTCCAGATTGGCATGCAGCTGCTCTGGGAAGAAAAACCTGGGGAGTGCTCATAGTGAAGGCTGAGGGGACTGTTACAGAGACATTCCTGGGCTCAGAACATCTCCTGGCTGCCCAAACGCTCCTGCAGGAATCACACAGCAGATGCGCAGCCGGCATCTGAGCATCCCAGCTGCAGACCTGGGGCACGCCTGCACTGAAACTCTAGCCCCCCGCCAGACCGCCTGCGAGCCAGCGCCGACTTCCGCAGAAGCAGAACATGATTAGAAGCAATTTTCACCTTGCATGTTCTGTATGTTTGTAATTAGCTGGGAATTAATGCGGAACATTCCTATACAAATTCTCTCTTCACCAGCAAAAGACATATCCATGTATTCGAGCCTGGGGAGAAAGAGAAACTTGTTGCTGATGTCAGTGTTTTCTTTTTTTGTTTGCACTTCAGCCTCTAGGAATAAATGCTACATAGAAAATGGTTATTTAAGAACGGAGTTTGACTCTTCTTTATGTTATCATTCATTTTCATGGTAGCTACCAAGAAAAAAATAATTTAACAGTATTTTTGTACCCTAAATAGCTACGGAGTAATTTCAAATCTGATGCAGGAGATGAAGAAGTAGAATAAGGAGGTGAAGAACTAGTAGACATGTGCAGGTTTTGCTGGTGAAACTGTTAACAAGAGCACAGCTCCTTGGCAGAATTCTCCACCTCATTGCTCTGTGATACATCAATATGCATTTCTCCTCTCTCAAGATAAATTTTATGGAGGTAAAATGCCTCCATAAAACAAAAACTAGCTCAACTTAAAAACAAGTGTGGTGACAGACAGAGGAAGAATTAGGCATGTGGCCTTCTGCAAATGATCAACAACTTCTTACGCACAAAAACTACTGGTTTTGTGATTTATGTTCCTCTGCTAGTTTTCTGGTTTTCAAAAACCGCCAGAGGGAGCCCATAACCGCTCATAAATAAGTAAAGGCATGTTGGGGTTGGCAATAGAAAAATAGGATAAAAATTAAGATGCCTTTGGGTTTCAAAGAAATACACTAATTGCTGATTTAAGATGATCCACATAGATACAAAAGTTCTGGACAGTGACACTTGATACACATAGAACTCTATTAGAAGTGCCTTTTAAATTTGTTCCTGACAGTTATTACTGCAGCTCATAATAGTTCTTGTATGCCAAAAGAAACATGTTAGAGGTAGGATCAAATGATGTATACAGCCAAATAACATACAATACATTATCATTTAGGAACACACTTTCAAGCTTTGCTGTTGTATCTGTGTAGCACCATCAGGTGCATGAAAACATGAGAGATGTTATTTTCAAGATGGCCTCGAGGGCTGCTTCACACGATTATCAGAGTCTACTCCCTTTTAAGTGCTGATGGCTAAGGTTATCACTGGGGAAAAGCTGATTCTTTGGATGAAAGAGTGAGCAGCATGGTGTCAGAAAGCACTGGGGTGATCCTACAAGTGTCTGCATCTTAAATGTTAGTGACTTCAGCAGCTATCAGGAGAAGTACTTCAAAATCTGGACTAACATACTGTATGACTCGCTACCAGTTTGGCTGTCAGTCACTTTGTCAATTAATATTAATTGATATAAATAAGCATTGCCTAGAGTAGAATATAAAATAAGCAAGGAGCTGTGCAGCTGATCCAAATGGACTTACCAGACCCAATGATTGGGCACTTTTTCTAGAAAAGGCTAAAGCTATCAACTTTGAGTCATGATTCCTTGCTATAATTACCTGATAGAGTGGTTCTTCCAGAAGTTTGATAGGGTCTGGCTAAAACAAAAGTAGATTCTAGGAAAAGCCCAAGAAATTTGGCATGATGATACAGCACACTGCATACAATTTGTATTGCCTAGGTCAATATCTTCAGGATGCAAGTTCTAGTTTTCTAGATATGGGAAAAAATTAAAAGCTTAAAGTACAGAAAAGCCTAAGAGGAAGAAGGACAAACAGTAAGATCTGATAACAAGACCTGACATGTGAAAACACTGTTTCTTTAAACAACCAAGTAAAATTAATGAAGATTAGATAAGGTCCATTTGCTGTAGCCAAGAACTGAATCTTAACCCTTATTAGCTCTCAGGAAACGCTCTACAACACACTACTCTTTTTCTGGGCATAGAAAAGAAGACATCTTGCATCCATCTTTCCCTTGATGAATAGTCACCGGTTTTAATTGCAACATTTTTCAAATCAATCTTCAACTAATAACTGGCTGAGGCTGCCTGCAAGAAGCTGTGTGTCTTTGTGACTGATTCTGGAGGTGCACATAGAACATAATTACCTACAGCTTTGGCAGATGTAATTGTAGAGCGCTAGTTCCAGCTTTTACAGCAAACTCTTACCGTTTGTTTTAATTCCACTCCTGTGACCTCAGCCATGGAGGAAATAGTTCTTTCCCAGTTCTAGCCCTGTCGTCCTCTGGGGAAGAAGATGCTTTAAACAATGCCTGAAGTGCTTAACCAATATGCAATTCTGTTTACACACACGTTACAAATAGACTAGTCAATGCCACAAAGCAGAAGCCAGTAAAAATTGGATTGGTAATATTCCTGCAGCGCATGTCTCCACTGCAGAGGTGGCTGAGTCCTGTAACACTACTGATCTCAGCAAAAAGGGTCTAATTCAACATTTAAAATTAATACTCTCATCTGATCTATCTACCTTACTTGGTCCATAGAACAACTCATTACAGAGAAACAAATAATATATAAATATAAGGAACAAAAGGTAGCATCTTGTTATTCCTGGCTGCACTTCCTTTCTAGAAGACAGAGTACAGAATTACAGCCAGTTTATTATTTGAGTAGGCTGCACAGGAGGGATCAAGTAGAGATCAGTTAATTAAAAAAAAAAGTTATATTATTAGAACATCATAATTAAAGGGGGAAATTGTTTGAAAGCCAGGAAATTCCTCCTTTAGTTTTCACAAAGTCCTGACTGTTAGAGCTTCCTCATTAAGAGAGAAAACTCATTCTACCAGAGGCTACACAGATTACAAGGTGAAGAAGAGGATGCAGGAACTTATGCCTCAGTTCGGTAAAAAAGGTCATCTCATTGGTGGAGAAAAGTCCACCCTGACACAGAAGCTCTGCAAGGGGCAAGTGCCAAAGTCCCAAACACAACTCTCACGTCACATCTCTCATGAACCCCTATGAAACCCAGCCCATGTCTGCTCTTACTGCTTTAAAGACAGCTATATGCTAAGTGTAAAATGAAGGCAAAAATCTCTCATTCTTCACCCAAATTGCAGCCACCTTTCCTCCCTCTCGGATTGTCCCGAGAAGGGCTGCAACCACGGCTGTAGCGTTGGGGTGAGTGATGGTGTGCCCACACAGCTGGGGAGGGCAGGGCTGCCTGTGCCAGGGGTCCTGCACTCTCAGGAGGGTGGCCAGCACCCCGTGGGGACCACCAGGGCTCTCTGGCTGGGAGGGCAGCTGGGGCCACCTCCAAACCCACATGCATGGCACAGCCAGAGACGCTGGTAGGCCTAGGAGCTGGCTGTGGGGGGATGCGTTAAATATCCTATGCCCAGGAGGCAAGTGTAGGACTGTAGCTCTTCCTGAAGCCCAGCTCCCTCAGGCTTCTTCCTCATCCCCATTCCCACGACTCGGCACAGTTGGGGATCGCTTCTGCTGCCTCGGCCGGCTGTCGCTCCCTGCCCATCTCTCTTTGAGCCCATGAGTCACTTCCTCTCCTCGGATCCCACCTTTCAAAACTTCCTTTTTCCTTTTCGGGGGTATGTCTGAAAACCTTTTCTGAAAGAGGGCATTGGGCTTCCTTATCCACAGACAGAAGTGCCTCTGGGAAGCAGCACGTTCCCCTGCCTGATGATGTCCAACCAAGAGCACGCAGCCTCGTTCATGTGGTCCCCATCACGCTGCTGCACGCAGCTCTGCACTAAGCTGGGGTGGTGCTGGAGGGCATCTCGCCTCATCCCCTGCCCACAGGTGTGGGTCAGACAGAGGGAAGAGGAGAATGAGAGACCCAGCTCGCCCCAGCTCTGCTCGCCGGCCCCAGCAGCTGCCTCTTGTTCAGCGAGCAGCAGCCCTGGGGTTCAGCCACAGCTTTGACTTACAAAATGGGCTTCTTTTCATTTATCCTGTTTTTTGAGCTGGTGGGAAGTCAGGTTTTAAGCTTTTTCTGCTGCAACCATGAGAGATAAAAATGTGTTTCTTGGAGAGGAGCAAGAAAATCCTGAAATCAGTGACAGGAGCTGATCTGGCAAGCCAGAGGTGCTGGTCCCTTGGGAAGCTCCTGGCTCTTCGTGACACTCTCTTGGGTGAGACAGAGAGTTCACTCACCCCCAGTCCTCACAGGCACCAGCCCCAGGAAAGACAGAGGGGGAGGAAAGTGTGGATGTGAGAGGAGAGGAATTGGGGGGAACTTGTCAGGCACAACTTGTTCCCTGGCAGATTTCTGTGTTATCAGCAAGATAATCACATTGGCTAACAACTTATTCTGCAGGTACAGAGGCCAAATCTGCCTGTGCTCAGCAATTCAGAATGAAGCTATTAGTTAATTCCCCTATTTGTCACTGTGTTTTCAGGATTATGCTGTTGGATCGGTGTGCTTTGACTTCTCCAGCCTTCGCAATACTTGTAAGGCTGTGTTTTCTCCTCTGAGACCTTATGACCTAACATTTTGCCTACATATAAGGCTGTTACTACTTCTTTACCAAGCTGCACTATTAGGGCAGGAAGCATATTGGGGCCAGATTCTCAGCTGGTGTAAAACCACATCTGAAACAAGGGGTCATACAGATTCACACTAGCTGAGAATTTAGCCTCTCGAAGTTATAACAAATATGTGCTTGTGGAAAGGATTGTTTATTTGATTGTTTTACAGCTGGGACTTGCAGTCTTTCATGCTAATTTCACGCCACGCTAATTAAGCCACTGGGCAGGCAATTGCGGTATTTAAATTAAGCATGCAAATTGATGTGCTGTTGAAAGATACCGCTTCATTAGTATCTTCCATTCTGAAATGCTACAATGCTTTTCATGGCCAAATATACTCACACAACTGAGAAGGAACATGGAGAATATAATCTTTGTGTAGAAGTTCCTATGACTCACCGTCCTGCAGTTACAGGGCTGCATCCCTTCTGATCAGTGGGTTTCAGTCCTGGCCAGTCTGCCATGCCTTTGGATGCACACACCTGATATCATGACACCATGCTCGCTTTCTTAGTGACCTAGGAATACAAACCAAAAATCATTGGCTAAAGAACATCATCTATATCCTGTCCAAAGCCTGCCAGTTGCTAACAGTATGGAGGCAATGCAAATCTATTTTAAAATTTGTTTTATTCTGCTCTCCACTGCCATGAGAAGCAGGCTGTGCACCACAGTTCCTCATTTCTTAAAGCCCACCCAAACTGGTGGGGTGCTTAGGCAGTTATGGCTTATTTTCCTACAGTACAAGTACAGACAACAGCTCTCAAATGTACAACAGGGAGTAGTCATTGAGAGGATGTGCTCCTCTGGCGCTGCCCTGGCAATCATCTGTGGTCCCTGCTCTGAATTATCCCCAGAGGAAAAAGACTGCAGCAGCCAAACCAGACAGAGAGGATGAATTAGGATGAATGACACAATAGATCCCACCAAAGCCTTGTATGCCATATTGCCTAAAATCTGGCTTTGTCACAACACCGCGTCCTGTCTACACACCACATTTCCTTGGAAAAGCTGGTCACTTTTTTCCCATCTGAGACTAAGAAAAAAAAAACCCAAATTGCTGAATTTCAGGAGATTACCTGATAGTAATAATACATTCTTGCCTTGCTGAAAACTTTGCACTGTGCATTTGGGCCACTCTGTGCAGTTTGCCAAGGTAGCAAATTAGTCTGTCAGGGGTTAGAGGATTGTATGGGCCCTCCTAGGCAGGAATAAAAAAGTAGCAATAACCAGTGCTTGTTAATAACGTTGAGTGGGCAACACTAAGTACAGATAGGACTAAAAATTTCCACGGGAAGAAGTGGCAGTTTTATATAAAAAGACTTATAAGTCACCATAAAGTCAAAATAGCAACAGCACACCTACCCACCTCCACTTTTAAAATGTTTTTATGTTCACAAGGGTTCTGTACAAAAGACAAAACCCAGAAGTTGCATCTTACTGCTAAATCTAAAGTAGCATTTATATTTCAAAGGGAATTGTTCCCAACAACGTGTCACTGTAAATTTCTTATCAAGAAGTAACAAAGAAAGGGATTTCTCTTTTCAGATCAAGAGAGTAGCTTTAGTAATGCCTGTATTCATTCAGCTTTTCATTCCAAACATCATCCATCATGCCGTATGTCCCTTACACTGGACTGCAGAAAACATACCACAAATTCTACTTGGAACAGCAATGTGTCTTGAACAAAGCTGACTAAACTCAAAATTAAGTTTTCAACAACTGCATGTTAAAAAGAAAATCAATGAAAGAAAAACAGCGAGCTCTACTGAACAAACATCCTGCAGTTAAAAAAAATATGTTTTGATTGATGAAGGAAAAAGCCATGACATTTTAGGTGGCCTAAAAGAAATTTCAAGGATCATATTAAAAAGAAAGCAGGCATTGTATCAAAATATAGTTATTCCAAGGGATAACTGGATTATACTGGGAAAGCAGGACATAGACTAGCTTTACCCTTTTCTCAAAGCAGTTCATTAAATCTTGCTTTCTTCATCTCTTGTCCCCAAGTAGGGGAGTTTACCTTTAGGATCATCAACTTACTTGGTTGTAAAGCAGCTCTAATCCACTTCCTTGATCCTCCTGCAATCAATTAATGCTGTGCTAATCCTGCCCTGGCCAGGCACAATGTGGAAAACTAAATATATTACATTATATACAAGAAAAGTATTCAGGAATCTAGGTTTGAATCCAAGACACTTTTACCTCTACAGAGAGGTCAGCACAAAACACTCAGTAAGATTTACTGAGCTGTGATATCTACAAAACCAGCAAGGTAAGCTCTAAGGAGAAGCAGTATCTTTCATCAGATCAACTGATACAGCTGGAAAAAGCAGACAACCTTTCAGGCACAGAGACCCAGTGCAGCTATGGGCGACATATGAAGTTTAGTTTAGATTAGCCCTGCAATGAAAATGAGTCTTTTGGCATTGGACATTTACATAATTATCCCTTTCTAAGGTAATTCTCTTATACTCTTTATGGAAAACATTTTCATAGTGTAATTAGAAATAAATTCCCAGCTTTTATTTTTATGACAAAAAAACCCCACATACTTTTACAGGATCTTGTATGCTAGAACTAAAATGCAAATGCATTTGTCAAAATTAGCTGTATTTTTAGTATTGGAAACCTCTGCCCAGTTTCACAAATTCTTAAACTGAGTACATTGATTCCAGAGAATTGATGTTCGTGAGAAACGAACTATGGAGTGAACTTGCCAAGTGAGTGTCTTCACTTATAATACTTTGGATGCTACTCTGAATGGAATCCTTGCAAAGCAACACCACTTCAGTAGAAATAACCAGGTGCTCTTCTTTCTTGTACTTGCTTAGGCTTGTTTATCTACTTCCAGTCAGTTACACAGGCACAGGTGTCCCCACAGGCACATCGCATTTATGTATGTCATCTTTGTGGAGCCAAAACTGCTCTGAGAACAAAATTCCCTGAATTTTGTCCTGAATTCCCATTCCTCCAGTGTATTATCAGTGGGATTCTTGAGTGTTTACTCAATCCCAGTTGGCTACAGCTGTGCAAACCCATGGCAAGTTCCTCCTCCATGTATAGTAGCTGCCATTGCATCCTATTTGATTTCTCTGACAGATATAAGAGCAGCGGTACGATGTAAAATCACGGTAACCAAAAAATCTCAACAAAAGAAAAAAGCACCATACGAAAGCCAAGCAGCTGCTTGCATTTGTATTTTCTAGTTCACAGACAGCCTTGCCAGCACAAAGGAAGCGAGGTGTACTCACACTGAAAAGAAACAGGCCCCTTCTGCTCGGCCAGGGCCCCTGGGCTTCTGCTGGTACTCAGGGCTTGGGCTCTGGAGGAAAACTGTAGGGATCTTCTTGCCTTACCTCCCTCCTGGGCAAGTGCAGCTTTCTCCTCTCTGGGTGGTCTTTCCAGTGATGGAGGTCTTGTCCTTCTGCTCCTGGTGTGACCCAGGAGTGAACTGAGCTCATTAAATGTACTTGCCTTTCCTTTGAAAAAACACAAAAAGGGTGGAAATCGGTAGATTCAGGTTATAATACTACATTTCTATTTAAAAAGAAAAAAAAAAAAAGGTGGTGTACTTGTTTGTAGCAATCAACAGCATTTCACCCATGTGATGTGTCTCTCTTGAGAGACCAGAGCAACTGTCAGATCAAGCATTTCAAGTCACATCATTTCCAGAAGAGAGGAGTTATACACACTCTTGATCGTGTGCTTCTGTTTATTCTGTGTAAGGGATCTAGGACACCTGTGTTAGTTTTAAAGCTACTACATGTACAGCACTTGACTGCTATATTTTGGCAAGTCCCAGCTGTTATTTCACATGTGTGAACTAAGAAAATACCCAAGGTAAACACAGACTTCGAAGAAGTACCAAAAACATTTACAATAAAGTGCAAGTATGGCCCAGTATGTTAACCTGCTAATATATACAGTGTGCTGGCCCTACTCTATTTTCCTTCAGAGAGGCAAAGAAAAGAGATGTAACAAGGCCTCTATGAAACACCAGAACCAGTTACAAGTCATTTCTCCTAAAGGAGCAGCACCAGTATGAAAATCACTTTACTTAACAGTTGTTACCAGCCAAGCTCACCCAAGTGTGGGCAATGCAGAACAGAATTTTTTTTTCCTGCTCATTTTGTGCATCTGACAGCATTTAATCTAAAAATCAGTTTAAATCCAGATTACTTACATGTGTGCACACACTCGTGCTCCCCCTCTACACACACAATGTTAAAAGGACATTACTGATGATCATTTATTTTTCTCTGCTCTTGCTGCATTTCATAATATCCCTTCTCTCTTGAAATACTGCCAGAGAAGATTGTCTTTAATACACTTCAGTGGTGTCAAGAGAACTTCAGGAAATGAGAACTGAGGTGAACCTAAGATCCACTCTATGCCACCCGTACTCTGATTATACAAACCGCTTTGTACAGGAGGTAAAGACCTGCACTCCCAATGTCCTGCCTTCAAAAACCAATATTCTGTCTACTTTCCGTCTCCTCTAATTAAAGCCAATTACTTTGACCTGCTTGGTTTCTCCTCCAGAAGCAATGTTCTATTATTACCTACTCTTGCCCACAATCAGGTTTGAGTTATGTCTCAGAAACTCTTAGATTTCACTAGAAATGAGTTTTACTAGAAAAACAGGGTTTCTTTATCTCCATGATTTCCTGTATATGGGTCACATCCTTTTAAGTATGATCATCAGCTTTGTAAATACTATCCTTAGAGGTAAGAGTTCCAGCTGCTGCCTGACATAACCACCCCACAATCTGTGAGCCATATTTTGTGCTGGGCAAAGAACTTAAAAAAAAAATTAGCTATTGATTTAAATTCAAGGGACAAAGAAGTTATTTCCAGGCAGCAGCCTGAGCATAGAGTAATGTTTCCTGAGGTATATCGGAGTGGAGCCTGGCAGGAATGAGAAGTTGTAGGAAAAAAGGGTCACTTCTTGATTAGTGATGAGACGAAAATTTTGTAATGGGATGGGAGGACTTCATGTGACCAGGGTCAAATCAAGTTCTGAAGGATCTTTTCACAATGGTTTTGTTCTCACTTGCCAAATTCAGCCCTGATATAAATAAGCCCTGTTCTGCTGAAGCTATGCAATGGATTAAATAGCTTGCTGTGCAAGAACCACACGCCATTTTGTGATTAACTGATTTCTCGCTCAAAAGCTTTCAATACTTAAAGACGAATATTGTATTTGTCCCATGTTTGACATGGCAATGTTCAGTTGAAGTATCATGTCCCTCTAATTATAGGTGTTTCAAACTCAATAATGTTTTGCTTACGTCAGTCACTGATCATTCACTATTCCCATTCATCATAATCCTGGATTGCTGTAGTTCACTCAGCAGTAATTCTAGCTGGCTTTCATCATGCCCATGGAAAACATACACCGACAATTGAATCTCTCAGCAGAAAGAGTCAACATTATTTGGAGGTTTGTAAAAGCACTGAGGGAAAGAAAAAAGGTGTATATTTATGCAAGCAATAGCAACGAATAAGTATGTAAATCTCTGAAAACAGTACAGCTCATTTTGTCAAGGGTGAAATGTTAATTTGATGGATTCAGGCATTTTATCTTTCTGATGCTGGATAATGTAGTGCATTTTGGAGTGATAGGTCTAAAGGTTCTCAAGAGCTTCCTGGATAATTTGAGAAGAAGAAAAGAGGAAAAAAAGACATGGAAAAGGTGCATGCTGTTATCTACAGAAGTTCATAGAAAGCCACTTTGGTGTAATCTAGAAAACATTCCTTTACTATAGAGATAGAACTGTGAAATAGTTAAATATCATTGTTAGAAACAGTAAAGTACATCCCATTATTTTAACAAAGGAGAGTAGGTGCCCATAAGAAAATTTTGCCTCCTTTGTTTCTTACCCCTTGTAAGGGTAAGAAACTCTGGCCAACTCTCTCCACTGTCCCTCCAGTTCCACTGCCTCTGAGGACTTGTTTGAAGTTCTGCAGAAAATCTGGGTGAGTGCTGGGAACAAAGCAAGCTCCTGTCTTCTTGCCCCCATGCTGTAACCATGAGACCACCCTCCTACATGAGTCTGAAGATAGCACAATAACAGGTGAAAGACACTTCTATATGTTTTAACCAAAATAGATTTGCAATACTGGAGGATAAGCAGTGAGGCTAATGGTTTGAAGGCTGATGGCTCTGTCAAAGAAATATTTACCTCAGGTTGGAACTGGCTTAATACGGTCTTTACTAGCTCCCATTGTGATGATTTATATATCCTTTCAAGTCTTAAAAGAAAGAAATGAGGCTTAGCATTAGCTTTCTAAAGACTACAGTTGTGTTTCTATAAAGGAAGAGCGTAACTGCTGGATAGCTGTCTATGTGTAGGTAATGTTAGCAATGAGGAATTGTAAGTGGTCCTCATTTTGTGTATACGTATAGAATATATAGTAATAGCAACAAGAGAAAGGAGGAGATAAGAAGCTTCACAAATGAATTGTTTTAGTTGCAAGACTTAAAAAACCCCCACTCTACAACAGAGAGCATGCACAATAGAAAAACAAAGTAGGCTTTGATAAAGCTATTGCCTAGGCCACCATCCTATAGGCTCCTGAACAAAAACAATCTCTCATAATATAGAATGGTTGTAACTTGGAAATTTTTATAACTCATCAGTATTGCAAAAGACACTATAGCACAAGATGATCATACTTAGAATCACAGAATTATTTAGTTGGGAAGGGACCTTTGGAGGCAGGGCTAATGTTAGGTCAGATTCAGTGTTCATTCTGAAGTTCCTAAACCAAGAAAAACAGATTATTATTTTTTTCTATTTTATCCTTAGGTTATCTGTCTGTGCTTCGGCTACGGCACAAACCTAGCCTAACCCAGAGATATCTCATTTATGCTTGTAGGCTTGATTTACACCTGCTGCATCCAAACCAGAGATGGTTTCAGCGGTTAGTTTCTGTACTGACCTAATCTCATTGCCTTAAAAAAAAAAAAAAAAAAAAATTTTTTTTTCTTGGCGTTCTAACACTTTCCTCTTGACATTGAAACAGTGTCTTTTTTTTTTTTTAATTCACTTAATTCGTTTGGCTGGTGCCTGATACTTGTCTGAGAAATTAAAGGAGTATTTTTATTGACATTTTAAAGTGAAGCCCCCTTCTAATTAAGGAGCTATGCATAAAGAAAAGGCAACTGGGATAAAAAAAAATACTGCTGCTCTACAATTCCCCCTCTCTCCAACCCCCAAAGTGCGGCTTTGCCTCCCGGCCGTGTCAGCAGGGCTAATGTTAGGTCAGATTCAGTGTTCATTCTGAAGTTCCTAAACCAAGAAAAACAGATTATTATTTTTTTCTATTTTATCCTTAGGTTATCTGTCTGTGCTTCGGCTACGGCACAAACCTAGCCTAACCCAGAGATATCTCATTTATGCTTGTAGGCTTGATTTACACCTGCTGCATCCAAACCAGAGATGGTTTCAGCGGTTAGTTTCTGTACTGACCTAATCTCATTGCCTTAAAAAAAAAAAAAAAAAAAAAAAATCTCTTTTCTTCTGGGTCTCATGGAGACCTGTTCCTCAAAGAAACATCCTAAACCTCCACCAACTTCCTATTACTTCCATCATGGACCAAAAGCACTGAATTGCTTTTTCCAGCAAATGTTATGGTGCTGGAAAGAGGAACCCCTATTCTAAAGATCTTATGTGTGGACTTCTAGCAGGACATTATCCCAGAAATAGCTTTGGTAAGAGCAAGAGTTATTTCCATCCACATTTTCTGATGTCACGTCTGGCTTATATTTATTTTGTGTATTGCATTTAATTTCAGATGCAAAGTTGCCTCTGTCCCAATACATAGAAAACAACTGAAAATGGGTAAACAGCATGGCCTTCTCTGAACTTTTAGCGGTCCTTCCATTGGCTTCAAGGATTGTGTATCATTTTCTCCTTCTAACACTGCAATGTTAATGCAGTTAATAATATGTCATGTATGCCTTGGTCCTCCTAATTCACAGATGTAATGGCTGAGAGTGCTAAGAAGAGGAATTGACTTTAATTTTTTGCTTTGCGTGACAAGACAAAAAAGATTCTTCCAAGAACAAGTAGGTACTAAGAGAGAGCTGTTTTGGAGCTACAAAGCCTTATAAGGACCTTTTCAAGGAGTCAGACCCATGCAGAACTATCAGTGCCATGACACTTTAGTACTATGAGTTAGACAAAGAAAGTGACTGCAGTGTCTTAAAAGAAACAATCTATCTTTATTGCCTTTTAAACCAATTAGGGATCAGACCACCAGCATTTCTACATCCTGCTTTTGCTCATGGTACTCATGGATTCTAAAAATGTTGACATTTCACTTCAACTTTATAAGAAAATTAAAAGAAAAAAATGAATGTGGTATTTTTTAGATGCATCATGTGTTATAAATACCATTGGAGCTATGATGGTCTAATGGTATAACTGAGGCCAGGCATGTAGCGAGAGGTGCTGTCTTTTATTAGACTAACTAAAATAGTTGAAAAAATAGACAAGATTTAGAGCATGCAATCGCTCTACAGGTAAAAAGAATTAAGCATCCTTAATTACATCAAGCTAAACTGTGGAAAGAGCTGAACTAAACAGTCACAATTGCTGATGCCCTTGTGTACAGGCTTACTGGGAGAAAGAGGCACGAAACCCACCCGTCATATGCATCAATCAAGAGGAGTCCTCATTGATGATTCCTGATTCTGACGAAATTTGGGGTTTGCTGTCCCCAGAGACTGAAAGGGACAGGACTATTTTTTCCTCTTTTCTGAGTGTCATGCATGACAGACTGCTTTTGATAAGGATTTCTATGCCAGCAGTGAGAAGCCAGGAGGCAAACATCTTGCTGGTCAGTACACGTGTGTACGGCACATCATTGTATCTGTCTAACACATCCGTTGGCAAAGGATGGCAACCAGGGTCTTTTCACTGCAACCCCACTGCTTACCTCTTTGACTGGTAGGTAGCCCTGTTTAAGTCAATGGGACCAACCTCAAAGGGCAACATTTAGGATGGATTGAAGTCTTTGAAGAACAGAGACCTGAAAGAACAAAATCATTGTCTTTAGAAAGCCTGCAGATGGCATTGCTCAAGCAAGCGTGTTTGAATTCTTCATGACAAGAGAAACATATCTGAATAAAAACTATCCAAGCAAAAAAATGCTCCTAACAGTTGGCGCCTTCTATTTTCTAGTATATTTTTTCTTGGATTTAGCTGCACTTAGTAACTGCATATAAAGCAAAGCCTTGGGTCCTGAAGTCTAACTTTGTATCCTCTCTCTGTAAAAGTAAATAAATAAATAGGAACACTAATGAAATGTTAGAATTTAGACAAGGGGGCAGAGATTTAATAAATGCTACTAAGGTACAGTCTTTTAAAAATAAATATACACCGTTTGGAGACTATACTGTTCCCATTCTAATGTAATTAACAAGTTCACAAATATTTCACTAGGAATCCTCATGTGTTAATCCAGCCAGGCAACAGAAACAGTGCTCTCAACCAGCCAGCAACAATGAATGAAAAAGAGGGTAACAGCAAATGCTGGGCATTAGAAATCAGTGCAAATATACAAAATTTTGCAAAAACAAGTTCCAACTGTGATCAGCCTGGGAATATGTGGACAAAGAGGGAATAAAAAGACAGATAAATTTATAATTTCAAATTTTTGTCATGGATTAATATAGGGCTAATTTTCTGGAGGGCCTAACTTCAGAAAAGATGTAATTTTACAAATATTGATTATGTTATGGTAATAACTTTTGACATTTTTTACTATTTGTATCTTGATAGACTGGCATGTAGGCAGACAACTGCAGAGTATCCAGCTTCAGGATGGGAGATGAGAACAGACACTCCCCTCTGGTCCTGCAACCCATCCCTTGAGGAGCAAAGAGCCACCTCAATATGACAATGTATGTTTGTGGTTTTCCATACAATGGATGAGAAAGACTGAACAGCTCTTGGGAAGGGTTTCTTTGGGAACTCTGGCAAGATATTTGTCAGATTTCTTTCATATGCTGGCAAATGTCTTGATTCTCCTTTGGTTTATTGGATAATTCCTCAGCAACGATTTGGCTGGTTAAAAAGTTCTTGAGAACTTTTTTTACACATCATACCATCTCCACAAAAAATGGACATCTACATTTGCTCTAGAATGGTGAAGAAGGCTCAGAAACAACAAACAATTAATTTTCTCAAGGATTATACTTAGAGAATTAAGGTTTTCTTTCTTTTTTTAAACATTTTTAGGTAGATAATATCGGCAAGCAAGATTTTTTCGGGTTATCTTTCTGTAAAATCTATACACACACATCTGTAGTGTGTGTTCATGTTTGTGTGCATTCATATATATTTAAGACTTAAAAATAATATAATAATATAATAATACAATTTATATGAAGATAAGTTACGTGGGATCTTTCCTTATACATCTAAAACCCATCAAGATATTATGGAATTGTGTAAGTTGTATCTACATATGTCTTTATATCATTGAAACGAGCAGTATTTTTACAGAGGCATCATAAAGAAATGGAGCTTCTAGGATGAGCTATCTGTCTGGTCAGAACCTCCTTCTTCCCTTTATCCCAATAACTCCCAGGCCAGCTTCAATCCAATTCAATATTTCACAGACAACGGGGTTCCTCTTAGTTTTATGAAATACAGAGGACAGAAACCTAAAGCAGCAGTGGGACGTGGTCTGCCTCACAGCTTATCAATTGGGATACCACTGCTGAGCATCCAGTCAGCATGCTTGTACTTCAGACCTGCCACTTCACATGCCTCTCTTGCCCTGCTGGAGGTATCGGATGAGAGTCTCTAGGAACTCGGTAGCTCAATTCCCGGCTGAATAAACCATAAAGATTTGCAGTATCCCTGTAGTTACCTTTATTATTAAGACCATTCAATCCTAGGTGATTGTCAAAACTTCTCTGGTAAGCACTCAGCATGATAAATTTCAGTTTACAAACCACTTTCCAAATTCCACTATCAACGCAGGAAAAGCATTGTGCAGTATCAGCACCGACGGATACCTACCTGCAGAGAAAGGGATGGCATCTTTCCAAACTGCTTATGTTCCCATATCCTGTTTATAGCTGCAGAAACACAGCGTACAGTGCTAAATTATATCCAGCATTTAATTTTCCTCTAAGAGAGAAAAAAATGGACAAACAGCCAACATGTCAGACCTGGTGTTATTGGTGGTACCTTGGGACTAATTTTGCTGTTCCTGTAGATGACACCCTTTCCAGAAGCCAGCAGCAGCCTCACACTGAGCCTGCCAGGGCCTCCAGTTCCTGCTACAAAACCATCTGCCAGCCTCACTTCTTTGCAGCAGGGGCCTGTGGCCTCAGATGAAACTGTACATTCCTGAAAGAGGATGTGGAACAACACAGTGTGTGATGGAGACAAGCTTTGGTCCCCACTGGTTGCTCTATTTTCTATGGCACCCTTTTCCCTGGCTCATTTATGTTAGCTTTACGTGAGGTAATATAGTGCCAGGGCGTATAAATCACTTCAGAATAAACTGCAACTCTTTAGCATCCTGAACATAAGGACCAGATTTAAACTCCACCCACCCACGTGCCTGAAATTAACGTGGGCCTTTGCATTGCCTGCAATGCAAGTTTTGTCTTCTCTTTGAATTGCAACAAACCCTTGCTGACAAAATACAGCTGCGAGCTAAGTCATGGTGTTGATCTAGGGGAAAAAGACAATCTGGAAACACAAGCAGCTTTGGCAAGCTAAGAATGATTCCATTGATCTATTAAATTGTCCTAGTATTAGTGCTGATTTGTCTTACTGAGCGTTTGCGTGCATATGGACACGATACCTTGGCACAGTATTTACTGAGCTCAGGCACATTTTTATCATACACTTAGCTGCTGAAGCCATACATCTACTAGATGCCACGGAGTCACTGGCAAGTTAATGCTGGTGGTGGCAAAACAAGGGCTCACAGTGTGCTCTCCCAATTCCCAAAACCTTCTCAAGTGTGGAGGAGTCACAGGATTGCAAGGCAAAAGGTAAACTTATATCCAATGAGGCAAGAGATATATGTCTAGCCCCAGGGAAAAAGTGTGCACATTCATCCTGTATCACATGAGGCTGGGAGGGAATGGTGCCAGACCCTCGAGTTATTCTGCAGCACATCAGGAAGATTACTCCAGTACAAAAAATGTAAACCATGATAAATGGGAGCAGACTTCAGCTATGATAGTCCATATAGCCTTCGATGCATGAATTAATTCTTTGATGGAAGTCTGAACTATTTTCATTGTTGATAGATGCATTTCTGTTAATATGGACAGTTTCATTAGAATTGATAATATAAATAAAAAGTATAACGTAACTAGATTGCCTTTATTCTCTGATTCAGATTCCCCTAAATGAAACATTGTATTTTGACAGGTCAAAATATTGCATTCTACTTTAAAAAATCCTGCCATGTTCATTTCCAGATGAAAGTAGCAGCTCAGGTCTGAGATGTTTAAAAGAGCTGAGTTTTATTCTGTTTACTTATTCATTAAAGAAACATAAAGCAAAAGAAAACTCAAATACTCTAAGTCAGAAAATCCCCGAAACCTAGCCAAAAGAAATGCATCTGTCCACTTTTTAGTGAATTAATACATTGTCCAAAGAGCATGTGCTTTCTATGTGCATAGGTCTTTCTTGTGGTGGTTCCAGCTGTGCAATGTAGGACCACCTGGAATAACAATGGAGCCACTAGAATTATTTTTTATGCATATACAACAGTCAGGATTAGGTCCTATCTACATACGATGAAACTTTTGCTTTTGAAGATGTTCCCAGCCAGCAACACCTTTGTAGCACAAGTTGCAATTTAAACACTTGAGTTGTGTATCACGTGTGCTTGGCCCAAGCATACTGTAATTGACTAGTTCTCTTGATTAAATCGACTGCATTATGGGGAAACCCTGTAAGAGAAAGTCTGTCTTTAACATTCCAGCTAGATGGTAGAATTTCATACGTATTCCTTACTCTAGCTCCAGTAGAAATCAGATTCTTTGAGTTGTGGATAGGTCCCAAGGCCAAAGGGAGCCAAATTTCTGTCTTCCATTACCCAATGGGAAATGGGAAAAAATAAATATATGTTGAGTGGTGCATTTAGCCAACATCACATCTGAACCCTTACCAGTGATTCAACAGAAAGTTTTAGGCGAGGAAATGGATATGGAAAACATTATGATACAAAGCATTTTGGAAGTATTTTACAAGAACATCATCCACTAAATGAGGAAAAGAAACTTGATTGGTAGCTGGCAGGAATATTAAGTGCATCTGTTTAAATGTCTATAGACTTCTAAAAGATTTCCAACTCCTTTCCCCCTGTTCTTTTTCTTACACCCCTTATAGTGACAAAGCCACCTTTTTATAAAAAAAAGCCCTTAAAATGTCTGTTTCGTGCCTTCCAGAGTCAAGATTTTCTTTTTCTACTTTTTAATATGATTAATAACTCTAACAGGTATTCTCCAAGCCAAACAGCTGGGTTATTGCTCAAGAAACAGCTGTTTCATTGCTAAATATATCCTTTTTTCACCAGCCATCATCCTGCTGAAGCTTTGCTGGTTACTTGCCTTTAAACATTTGCTGATAGTGAAAAAGTCCTGGTACTTAATCATAGCTGGTGCTACAAAAGCCGGAGCTACTTTGAAAAAATAATACACAGAGAAAAACATTGGCAGAAAGCTTTTTTCTTTGAGAGCGGGGAGATATTTTTTTTTTGTTTCAATGCCACACATTAGGTTGCAACCAGATGGTCACATTATAGATCCTGCCTGGATTAAAAAAAAAACCAACAAAAACCCCCCTTTTTATTCAAAAATGTCAATATCATTTAACAGCAAATGTAATATAATTACGGTATTCAATAAACATTTAACAAGACACAGACATTTTCTGCAGGAAAATATTACCAGAGTGAGCCTTTTAGCAGTTTAGCAGTTAAATTAGTAATTTCTTTTATAACATCTGGTAAGCAGTCTCTAATTTCTAAAGTTTTGGAACAAAAAGACATTGGGCAGATTTTGAGTTATGAATAATTTGCCAGTTGTTTACATTTATGCCAATCTAATGCTCCCCTGCATAGATGCAATTGAATACATCACAAATGTGTTTTTCATAAAACTCCCTGAAATGTGGGAGAGGGAAGGTAGAGAACGAGTTCAACCAACTCTGGCCCTTCACAGGCATTGCCATGCCTGCCGCTGTCCCGCTCACCTCTCTTGACACCCGATGGAGGCTCAGGTCCCGCTCTGAACTCCCGAAATTCAAGAGCGCCTCCGTGCAGTGACTCAAACCAAAGCAGCAATTGACCTTAGCAGGAATCTTTCCATAAACTGTGTGGATTTGGGATCAAGTCCAACAAGAAGCCCTCATGGCAAGAGGAGTCTCTCTGGAAGTGGGGGAGCAGAGGGGGACCACCTGGGTGGAGGAGGAGGAGGAGGAGGAGGACAGCTCCAGCCACCTGCTAACATGCCTCTGGTCAGCGTGGGGACACGAACCTTGGGGTGGGGAGGCTCCTTACACAAGGAGAGGTTGCCAAAACACTAACCCCTTTCCTGTGCTGAGAGCTTTCCCAGGCTATGGTTGCTCCCTAATATCCCAATGCTTCTTGCTCTGTGTTTTTCCTAACTTGGAGAAAGATCTGAGATCTGTTTGTAGCGACTGCCCTCCCCGTTGCAGTTCAATCACTTCCCTGCACCTCAGGCAGGGCTGCAGAGGCTGTAGCAGCAGCCTCCACTGCTGGTCAGCCCACTACATTCACTATTTCCACTTCTGCCTATGGTAGGAGTTAGATCCATCCTGCATTACAGCCACTGTAATCCCCTGTGTTGGGTGAAGACCTCCAACAAGTAACTGATGTACAAACACAGCTCCACAAACCACATCTTGAAAACGGTACGATGAGTCTTTCTATACCTTGTTGATTTACAGAACATAGTTAATTTATTGCCCCTTATCTTGAATGAGTGATAATATTAAATTTAATAACATTTACGGTTCATCATCATGTCATCCATCAGCACACAAAAGATAGAAGGTTTTTGTATCTTTTAGATGAAAGGTTTAATTGTTAGCCTGTTTCTAAATAATGTCATGTTTATTCTTTAATTCCCAAAATTAAACCTGCAAGATTTTTTGACCTATTCCTAGCAGTATGTGCTCATAAAACTACTGCGATTTTTTTCTGAACTGACCAAAAAAACGGGCTTTCAAAATGTTCCCCTGGTTTTTAAAGTATCAATGTTGAAAGACATTTTTAATACCTAGTAAGGAACACTTGTTTAAAAATCATCATGAGCTCACTGCAGAGAAGAAGATCTCTTCCTGCAGATGCTTTTGTTGTACGCTATGGCAAAGCACGGCTGGACTCATCTGCCACGTGCTCACCATTCAATGAAATGGTCTGAGACTGGTGTGAGTACAGGCCAGAAAGTTATCGTCTGGTATAAAGCACAAAAGTGAATTTTTAACCCATCAGATCCTTCCCTTTCTCTGGCTGTTTTGTGTATTTATTTTTTCCCCAAAAGTTCAGAGAAGGCACAAATAAACCACACAGATATTTGGGGGGGGCAGGGAGGAGCTGTGCCTTGCTAGATCAGCTCACGCACTTCCAGTTCCCCTGCAGCTCATGCAAACATAGACCTATCGTCCTAAAGGAGAAAAAAAAGAGAGAAAAGAAGAAACAGAAGCTCAAGCTAAACTTTGTTTTGCCTTCAATACCTCACTTCCACATGTGGGAAATGAATAAACTGGGTAATTTAGTCTGTAGCCTGCAACTCCTGCACAAGCTGAATGAAATAACACAGTGGCAAAAGCCAAGCAGCACCAAACAATTTTCTCTCCAGGGAACTCAAGCAATCTGGATCAGCAAGAAAAAGTACCCAGAACCCAAAACCTGCTAAGGCACAGTGGGACAGAAGGGCATTTCATACCTTCTGATGGTAAAGGATCAGTTGTTTGTCAATGCTAAAAGTGCACAATCTGTCCAAATTCTGCACTGCCTTCCCTCCAGATGTTTCTTGCACTAATGACTGTGGACAGCCCTTTTTGCACACTACAGCTAGCAGGACTCAAGCTTCTCTTGCCTGTAGCAGTGTACCTCATTGCTACTTGCTAGACCAAGAAAAAGGAATGTAAATGGAAGGAGATAGTGTTTTGGGTAAGTAATTCAGGAAGATGGGAGACATTTTAATGGAGGAGCTATTTTGGGGGGGGTTATTTTACGTGTAGGTTTTGGTTGTTGGTTTTTTTTTTTTTTCATTATTTGGCATTTCTCTGCTGCTTCTTAAAGCAGAGCATATCTGGGATGTGACGCTCTGTGGTAAGTGCTCCATCCAGCTGCAATATAAACAGAGCTTTTCGCTTCACATTCTAAAGCTGTAACATTAAGGAGAATAATGGACGATGCCTTTTGATATCTTTGTGTAAACGAAGAATTTTATTACAGTGAATTACCATGTTAATTTATGAAAAGTAAACAAAACCAAGTGCAAAACTGATTCAATGTATAACCTAACTTTCCTGGTGCCTAATGAGGTGACAGTGATGGAATCAAAACAAATATCTTTACGTTTCATAAATGTGGGGGAAAATACTTCTGTGTTTAATCACTGCCTGAGTCACTGACAATGCTGGCACACCAACACCACAGGTTTTAAAGTAAATAGAAGTCACTTTGTCTAGAAGCCGAGGATACAGGCAAACTCACTGTGGACCACCATGGGTTGTAGGATGACAAGGATGCATGGAAACAGCAGATAACGCTCAGAAATAAGTGTTCAGACCAGCCTACACTTAGGGAATATGCCTTCCCCCATCATTATTCCCCCATTCATCTATAAGCTATTGCAGAAACAAAACTGTGCAAAACACTTCACACTGAGTGCCTCCCTTGGGCTAAAAATTGCCTTTGGCTTCCAAGGGAATATTGCTGGAAGACAACATTGAAACCTGGACCCATGGATGACAAAGCGCTATCACTGCCCCTAAGATATTATCCATCTCGTGTTGGCAAATTTCTGCCCATGATGGTATGAACTAGAGGCAGGTTGCTGATATGTAAGTCCTCCAGAAAAATATGCAACTGCAAGAAAACTTCTAACCCAGGTGAGTCTTTATAGGAACGTAGCCCAGACCTCTCTGGGACAATTTGGATGGATCTGTTGCTCTTTACTTGTATTCTCTCAGGCACTCAAGAGGTGCATGCATGTTGCTGTTTACATAGAGTTGGGGTTTGAGTACCTGCAATAGCGTAATTGACAGATTATGCTGGTGTGTCCCCTCCTAAGAGAGCCAAAGAAGGAGGCTGCACCACAGCTGCGCCCTGGAGAGCAGTTCTGAACACAGGTAGGAGCTGGCAAACTCACTTCTCCAAAACCAGCTCCAGTCCAAGTCACACTGATGAACAGTCACACAATAGGAAAAGCAATGCCACACCAACTGGCAAACTAAAGTTGGCTACATTTATTGTGGATCTAAGAGACATAACATGAAACTGGTTTAGGTTTTGTGTCTATGGATCGGACCTTTATGTTCTTAAAAGCTGGGTAGAGAGTGGCCATTTTTGTCCTCTACCTTTTCTGACCTTTTCCTGAGAAAAGAAGAGAGAAAGCATAGCCTCCTCCCTTATAAATTCTCTCTTTTTTCCTTTCATATTTCACAACAGAAAACTTTGCAGTGAAAGTAATTTTTTTTTTTTTTTTTTTTTATGATATGGAACCATAACAGAGAAACTTAGGGATCCCTGGCAGAGTTTGGTACGGCAATTCCAATAGTCCTCTACACTGCCAAAGATAAATAACGCACCAAAAAATGTCAGTTGGCAGAAATGACGAAAACAAAGCTGGAAAAGGGTCCACTTGTCACTGTCCATACGTTTCTTAAACTGATTAGGAATCCAGGGTGTTGGCGAGATGCTAACAAACAGTCAGGCCCTTGGACTCAGCCTCTTCTGGTTCTGCCAAGACATAATCACTCTAACATCCTGGAGAGCCTAACCCTGCCTCCTTTTTTAATAAGCTCCCATTTAGGAAACCATTTATAGATAAAGGAAAAATATTACATTCACTTTATATTCCTGAAGAAGGAGAAAGCAAAGTAAATTAAGTCCAATTTGCATGGACTTTTCAACATGCACAGATTTGGGTATAAGCTATAGAGCAGACACAGAATGTTGTAGCCTTTATAGTCAATATTTTATTAAATTTTTCCTTGTAAATTTTGCTGTGTCTTTATTGCATTCATTCAATAATAGGAGAGCTTTCCCATAGCTAATTCTATGCCTTGAAATTTTCCTTATTGTTAACCTGTGACTGCAGTCTAATGGATAGAGTGTCTGCCATACAATACAATAAGAGTAAGATTCAGGTACCAAGGTGACTGTATTTTTTATTAAAGTACCTTTTTATATGCTCAGTTTCAAACTGATGACTGCATTTGCAACACCTAATTGCCACCAGTATCCACAAATACTTTGCATTTAATGAAAATATCGAACCAAGTCCCTCATTTCAGTTGAAGCAGCAGGTTGTATTACGCAGTGTAAAATCTCATTTTATGAAATTTCATAGAAATACAGAACTAACTTTGCACTCTCCATTCTTGCTTGAACTTTATAGTCTTTATATTGCAGGGCTTTATTAATTTTTTTCATTGTAAGTCTCAAAATATTTCTGTTGCATCAGGGAACTAGGCAGCCCCATTGTGGCTAATTTAACACCTGTAAATTGCCATGGCTACCAACCAAACAGTTTCCAGCTTTATAAGGTAAGTATCTATTTCATGTTTTAAAATAGTGGTGGATTCAGTTCCAGTGGTTGTATCTTTTATTAAAAATTCTATTAACTTTATTCATCAACACCATCAGGGATCACTAGGAGCACACAAATTCTCACAGCTTTTAAGGCCAGGAGGGAATCACCTCAGTCAGCCAAGGCTGACCTTCTTCACACTGTACCTCATAGATCCTCACCTAATAATGTCTGAAATTGATTTTTTTTTTTTTTTTTAAAGATCCAAAATACTTTTTCTGCTTACGGGACTGAACAAGAAAAAACAGTTATGCTATTTGGAGACTTGGTTCAAACGAGGAGCAGAGAGAGCCGTGTCACCTTTGGTTTTCTCCTTGACTCCACTTCCTTCAGAGCACAGCTTCATCAGACCTGATTTTTGGTAAAACCTAACAAGGATCTGCAGGTCATCTTACTTTTGTGCAGCCACATCCTACTCAACTATACTGCTAATGCAGCTTTAGACTTGCTTAAGATAAAGAGCTCTGTCTGCATCAGGTATGAAATGGCATGGTGTTTACAGCCTAATATAACACATAACTCATGGATTTTAGCTTACCCTATTAAGCAAAATCAAATCACAGCAATACAGTCCATAGCAATACAAATGAAAGATTATAACTCTTCAAACTTAAAGGACTGGCAGATGCCATAAACCCAGAATTTTTTGTGCCCAAAGATATCCTTTATATCTGTGCAATGTGAGTGTGATGTCCTATAAGTGATGTCTGAGATAAGAGTCTACCCACTTCATGGGGACCAAGCTGGAACTCGTCAGGTGGGAGGCCTGGCAGAGGTGAACCTAAAGGGTCTGTTTCATCCTCATTCAGTACAAATTATACCCCAAGAAAACAATGAAGCTTCATAACTTACAGGAACTGAGACACTGCCTCCATCTCTTAAGCAAACAAAAAAAAAAAAAAAAGAAAATAAAAGATACAGCTGCCAATAAATAAGCTCTTCTAATTTAGTCATCTAAGTCGTTTGGAACCAAATTCTAGGTTACATCTAGCTAGCGCTGCTTATTTTGTTGATTACTGCAGAGGCACTTGGCGTCGAGAGAAGTGGTGCAAAGGCATGAAGAATGACTGGAAGGGCAGAACTGCATCAAAAAATGCAAACCTCCGCTTAGTGTTTTGATTTCTTTTCTTGGATAGTTTTAGCTCTCTGTGGGTACAAAGTCCTACTTCTCCTCCTCTTAAAGGCTGGTAGACTCACTCTACAGCCAACTACACGACTTTAACTGGCAGTGGTACTTGCTGGGTGGATACTAAGCATCCTAGAGCACCTTAGCCAGGGAACGGGAGAGCATGCAAGTGGGTAGCACCCCATACAGGAACACTTTTGGCTTTCCAGTGACATCAGCAAGGGTGGAAACCTGACTTGGGCTTCCATGGGCTGAGAAAGTGTGGTTCTGGATCAGAGTCTGCGGCATGAGCCCATCACTGCTTTCCTCTAATCGCTTCTCTGTCAGAGAGGCAACGGTAGCAGCACGAAAACCCAGCACAGAAATCGGGTAACTTTGGTGCTGCAGTTCTAATACATTTAGAAGTTTCATATGAAAAATGCAGAGATTTGCAAGTGGCCCTCGGGAAGAAGGTTGTAACACAGCCAGATACGTTCACTTCACCCTCCTGATTTAGTGGGAATTGGTCAGAAAGGTCTCATGAAAATATACAACACTTTCTGGCTTAAAAAAAATAATAAAAGAGCTTGGAATACATTGAAAGGAGAAATAAGAATGTGGGAATCCAACTGCACTGAGCTCTTTGATCATGAATCCAGTAGGAATGCTACTTATCTTTATACTTGTGACAAGATTGTGGGATTTCCTTTTCAGCAAGTTCTTTCAGAAGTAGAGAGAGATTTCAACATAACAAATTTAGTACTGCTAATTCAGATGAGACTTCCTTATACATACTGTATGTATCCTGGCAATCCTGAATGGAAATTAAAAAAAAAAAAAAAAAAAAGAACAGGGAGATGCTTTTCAGAGGACATGAAACATGCTGCTGTTGTGCTCACTGATCTAAATCCACTGTTATTCCACTGGCTTCAGTTAAATTCTACAGATTTTCTCTATTAAAACCAAAACTAAGCAACAGATCTACTTCTCCTTTCATTAATATATACATCATGTAAGTTACACAGCAAATCCACCAAAGCTAGTGTATGCAAGGCGAAAACCAGGCGTTACACACTTAAGATGTCCTGGGTACCAAAGCAGGACTGGATCTGCAAGCACTTGTATAATATCAGCACTATGTGAGTAAAAAAGAGTCAGAACCAGATCCTTTCTTTAGTATTGCTCAGAATACTTCTATAGAACAAATTTTAGTATTAAGTTGTATTTAACTGCTTTGGCAGGGGAGTTGGACTAGATGATCTCTATGGTCCCTTCCAACTCTAAAAATTCAGTGAAATTCTTTCTGCATCTCACCTCTTCCTTTTCACTTCATTTTCCTTGCTCTAACTGTTGCTCTGCCTCTTTCTTTTCTGGGCATCAAATGCCTGTCTGATTCAAGTAATTTGGACCTTTCAAAAATCAGTTTTTTTCTCTTGAAAAAATTTCCACTGACGGTTCCCTTTTTGTTCATAAAAGAACCCCAAATCCATACCCGTTGAAAACCTGCAAAGCTTTTTGCGTTGGAGAGACACAAAGGTCAGGCGTGCTGCAAAGCAACGAATACTTGCTTTTACTAGGTTTTCGGAGAAAACCTGCAAGAGGGTGACGATGGAGTTTGTGCAAGAGGAGGCAGCATCCCGGGCCGGGGATGCCGCCAGGGGTCAGTCCCGACCGCCCGACGGCGGCGACGGGAGGGCTCCGTTACCCGTCCCCGGTCCCGGGGGGAGGCGCACCGCGGGGGGGGGACGGGACCGGCTCCTTCTGGGCCGAAAGGGCTGTCCTGAGCCAGCCCTCGGATTTGGAAATCGGGCAAAATTGGGTGTTTCTCCGGCTGGTTGTGTGCGCGGAGGCACCGCAGCGGAGGAGGACGCGGGCGTCCTTTTTTTATTCCCTTCTGCAATTAGACGGCAATTAATAAACCGAGCGTCTCCACTCGCAAGAGTTTCGGTTTGTGCTCAGCGTGATTGCAAGCTGGTCCAGAAACCACTGCGACTTTCACTTTTTTAGCCTTAAAACTCCCGCGGGAGATGTATTTCAGGCTGTTTTTTGGGTTGAGCGGGGACCGGAGCAGCCTCGCCAGCCAGAAAAGTTATTGTGTGAGGACAGCGTCTCTCTGCGCCCAAATTTATGCAGAAATTATGGATACAGTGGTGCCAGGCGACCAATTCGAGCTTCTTTTAATTCAGTTCGCATATAGCTCGCTTTGTGTTCAGATCAAATGCTTCACTGAAGTAAAACTCAAACAGAAACACAGCTAGCCAAACAGCCCCACATCACAACCCTACAAAAACAACCCGGGACAGTCACACAATAGAAATGAAAAGCTTCTGCAGCAGCAAGGAAACAGACTCCAGCCTCAAGCTTCCAGGGGGGTTAAAACAACAGCGAGTTAAACGTGCAACTTTGCATAATCTGAAAATATCTCGGTCTTGTATTTCCCTGAGCCAGGAGCTGCAGAATCAGAGTAGAGAAACTGTGTATTGGAGTTGCAGAATCAGAGTAAAGAAATTGTGTATTGTAACCCAACCTGAGTTACAGACCGTGCCTTTCTTTGCGTGTGGAGACAAGATTTTTCCAACACTAATTCACGGAGAGGATCTGAAATTGGGAAGAATGCTTATGCAGACACACTCAAACCCAGGAAAGTCCCTGAGACAGAAAAAAAAGTAAACCTGCATGTGTTTAAACACTTTCCTGAATCGGGGCCAGAGTTTGTGGTAATAATTAGAGCATTTTAATAATCAGGATATTTTAATTAATATTAAGCTGGCTTTCTTTTTCATGTTAAGAAAAAATATGCTTATAAACATACCCCCACATATCTTTTTATGCCTTACATAATTTTTTTTAAAGGAGAGATTTTTTTTCCTAACAATGTTTTAATCAGAAGAACAAGTACAATCATACAGTTAATAGTTATGATAGTCTAGGAAATTAAAAAAATAAATCTAATGCAACAACAAAAAAATATTTTTCTAATTTTCTGACCAGCTCTTGAATTGCTTGCACTTGGAAAAAACAATTTACTTGCACATTTTACCATAGTTTAGAACATTTATATATTCCCTCCTGCTGTGATACAATCTGTTCCTATTATTAAATACAACAGCACTTTAAATATAATAAGATATTTGCAATATAATGAATGTTTACGTGTTCAAAGTTTTTTCTGCTCTCAGCTATAACTACTTACTCTGAATATAACACTGCTCACTATACAGCTTGTTTGTACAGGATGAAGCAATACCATATCTATCTAAAACACAGTTATAGTTTTATTCTGTCTCAACTAGAAAAGCAGTCATATGATTGTTGTAAAACTACTTACTTCAATGTTGAAGATAACAAAGATGAAGTCTAGATTATGAAGTTTTGCTTTGTTTGTGAGCACTCATAAAACAGGTGCAATTCAGAAACATTTTTGCCTCTTCCCCCGGGAGTGATGGCTGTGATTTAAGCTTGAGTCAGACCATGCTATATCCAGAATTTCTCAATATACAGAAGACTGGGGAAAATTCAGAGTCATAATTCCATCAATGTAGCAATTGCCAACATAAAAACAGGGTTAATTGGATCAGGCACTGACCTGCTGAAATTGGGCATAAATTCAAAGCTAACGACACTAAGTAGATTAAAGAGTGGGGCAACATTGCTTGTAAAAGTTACGTCCAGCTTACTGTAGTATTTGCAAATCCAAACTTCCTCATCAGCCATTGCCCATTTGACGTGTCTGTATACGTACATGTGTGGATGTTTATCTACTACCTGGCTATAAAAGTAAAGGCAGTGAACACCTTCTTCCAGATTTCCAGAAAAACATCATGACCTTTAGGTTGCTTGATCCCAGCAGAAAATACGAGCATCTCATGCTCAAGCAGGCAAAACTTTGAAACACTGCTTCATTTCTCTAATATCCTTGGAGCACTGCTATAAATCTTTGATTGCTAGGACCAATGGTGAGGAACCAAGTTCTAGGTTATGTTTTCCTAGAAGAGGCTAAGCCAGTTAGTGGAGTTGTGCTGATTAATACTAGCATGTGGGTTGGCCCAAATATGTTCCCAATCAGACTGGTATTTTTTTATACAGCCATAGCCTTTTCCATCAAAGGCAAGGGGGACAACCAGAATACTTTTAGAAGGATTTGTTCCACGGGAAGTTTCAAAACTTTATTGGGAATCATTGTTTGCATAAGAAATTGCTCAAAATTGGGGGACTTTTCAAATAAAATTAAGCAGACTTTGTAATTTGGAGGTCTGGAGGCAGACTAGAAACTTGTGTCAGAGCAAGATTTCAACAAGGCTGCTGTGCATAGGGCTTGTAGCAGGGTTCAGAGGTGGCTGAATGGTTGAAGAGGAAAGTTTGTTTTTCTTATTTTAACTGCTTGGTCACAGCAGTGCTGCAAGGGTAGAGCACGCCCTCTCTGCTGCCTGCCATGTGCCTCTATTTCCAAACACAGTACAAGACACGTCAGTCATTACTGGCAAAAATTATGAGATTTTTGTTCTACTGGAGAACTTGGTTGGCTCTTCTCCACACTGCTCTGCTTCCAGCTCCCTTGCACCTTCCCTCTCAGTTCCCTTAACCCTTTCTTCCACACCCAGCACTGCTCCTGATCCTTGTAATATTCCCCTCCCGTCACAGCTCATTTCAAACAGGAGGTGGTAGGGAAAGAGAAGCTGCAAATGCACCTCTGAAGCTTTCAAAGTCAAAAATCCAATCAAAATCTGAAGTGGAAAATTTCAGCCAATTCTACTCTCTTTTTCGCTCAAGGCAACAGCACAGGCAACCCAGAGCCTTCAGGAGGCCAGAAAAGAAGTGCAGAGTCAGCTAATAGCAATGCACACACACCCCACACAAAAAAGACATACATATGTGTGTGTGTATTTCTAAAAACGATGCGAGCTTATTTCTTTCCCTTCCATTGCTGCTGTCAGTGCTCCTAGCTGCATTCCTCAGGCAAGCCATGTTTCAGAGTGACCTCTGCTTCCCAGCATCCCAATGAAGGGATCCCTTTGTGGCTGCCCAGGTCTGGGTTAAGGAGCTGTGCCTTTACCCAGGAAATCTGGACTTTAGGAAGGGAAGGTGGTGCTAGTGTTTGAAGAGCCCATCGGCAGGGCTGAGATGTGAGATCCCACCAAAAAGGACACTAAACCACGAACCTGGTGACTGCTGGCATGTTTTTTTGCATTGCAACTGCTGCTCAAGGAGAGGTCTGCACTTCAGCAGAGAACTAGAAAATGATCAAGAGCTAAGCTATGAGGATCAAAGGCAAACAGCATCCATGGGAGCATGGTTTCTCAGACAGACCAAGAATAGCAAAGCTGTGCTGCTACTGGAGCATGAAGCAGCTCCAAGGGACTTAACAGCTGTCAGTGCAACAGGCGGGGAGGTTCTGCCAGGCAGCCAGATGTTGTTGTTGGGGAAACATATCCAATACAGCTCAGCATCTGGAACCCATGATCACCACCAAAATGGAGGAAAGCACTCGGATATAGTGGACAAAAGGCCTTTGGGGCTGTACCCCACCCTTCTTTTCAATTAATCGAGAAACATTCTTGAAAAGCTGGGGTGCTAGAAAGGGCAAGTCTTAAAACACAACTGAAGACTAACTAAGCATGTTATTTATATATTTACAAAAACATGTGTCTCTTATTAAGTTTTTTTTATCCTTATTTCTTATGAGACCATTGTTTGAGAGCTGGGAAATATATACTGAAATTAAACCACTCACTAATATTTATATTGTAGTTATAGTATGATGTATACATGTGTGTGGGAGTTTTCCTATAGGTGATAAGTCTGTGCCTGAACCTGCTCCGAGTTAAATCCAGGCAAAACTCCCACTAACATTAATAGGAGGAGAACCTGACCTGGTGAGGGTCAGTAAGACTTCCCCTGAGCTCAGCAGGCCCTGAATCAAGTACAAAGGATGACTGGGCTCATGGAAGCTAATTCAAATCCACTTTGCCTGAATATGGTGATAAATCATTTGCTATCCTAAGCCAGCTTCAAGGAAACTTGTATCCTGTCATGCTTATTTGCGCCTGGCTGGAACCAGAGATACTGTGTGGGTATATTAGGAATAGAGTTTGCTAGATTTCTTTTCTCCTGGTTTCTGCTTTACACATTAAAGACAGAAGGTTTCAGAAATGCTGGCTCTTTTGTGCTGATTTTTGGAGAAAGATCTGATTTTTGAAAGCATTCTGCATTTGCTGTTCCTACTGAATCTTCCTGCAAGGAGTGCTCAGCAGCTCTAAAAGGCTCTCAGGCTCAAACTCAACAGACAAAGTAGGAGGCACCTACATGCTCCTCTTATAAAAGAAAAAAAAAAACTTCACAGGAAAAAACAACCTGATTCAACAAAGTTCATAACCACACCTAAAATCTTTATGACCCTTCTCTGTTCACCCAAGTGCTTCAGCACATGCTGAAGTGTCTAATGTTAAGTATCTCACGGTGCTTCTGTGGTGGATGCTGAAGCTGAGGTCCCAGAAGGTGGAGCCCACCTCTCCAAGGTGGGCATGGTATCATGCCTAGCTTCCCAGCCTTAATCCCTGAGACCACTGAACTAGCAAAAGGAATTACAGGTTTTTCACCCTGAATTTTTAAGGAACCATATGAACCCAGACAAACTTAAGCCATGCCAAAATGCCCTCTTCTCCAATTTGTGCTTTGACCAGCTATCTGCTAAATAGATGAAAAGCATTATTAACAGCAACAGGAGTGAATTCTGCTGTGCTGGTGTTTCTGGTGGTTTTGTACAAGTGGGACACTGGGTGCAACAGTCCACATCAGCAGCGAAAAGCACAACTTTGCTGGGGAAAATGGGAGGGGCAGGAGAAAAGAGCCTCTGCCCTACTCCGGTGGAGCCAGCCAGAGCAAAGTTCACACCGTACCATGCAGTTGCCCGCCCAGCCCCTGGTACAATGGGAAAAGCAGAGATTGCACAGCCCGGAGTTCGGCAACACAAGAGCTGGACAGCAATTTGTCTGCCCTGCAACAGTTTCATGTTGGATTAGCTTCAACAAAATAGGGTTCTGTGTAAAATAAATAAATAAATACTATGTTAAGGTAGAAAAAAAGACAGGGTTTTGTTTTAATTTTATCCAAGACAGTTTGCATTCATCTAAACAACCTGGGTCTTCATTAATTGAGAGGTGAAATGAAACCGGGCATAAGCCCCGAGCATCATTTCAGAGTATCTTAAACAGAAAACAGGAAAAAAGCACTGAAGTATTGACTAAAATATTTGCCATTAATATCTAGGCAGACAGCAGCTCCTAGATCATGGACAGGTAGAAATTGTTACTGGTAGAACCAGACAACACCTAGACCTGCTCTCCTTGTCTTGTAGCCCCTGAACTGCTATGTTTTTATGAAGCACCATGGGTTCTAGGAGGTGTTCTAGGATATAACATCAGTGTTGCACGAAGAGATGCCTTTAATCTTAGACTAGAAAATACCACATAGGATGCATATTTCATCTGTACATCCCTGGACATGTTGATCTTATATGCATGCTCCTTTTTAACTACAACTAGTGAGGCACATATTCTAATCATAATTATAAATAATAACCATTAAAAAAAGCAAGAATAGGTTCCATTCATTATTTTAACGTTTTTCTTAAACTGGCACATTGTAAATGTTCTGTCTCATATCTTACGTAAGCTAGCAGCATGCTTTATGTGGCCATTCTTCTAGAACTCATGATTACATTTCCAGGCTCTCCAAAATTATTCTTCTGACTCATATGAGTTTGAAGGAAAGCTTGAGTGGCAAGAAAAAGGAATTTAAAATACCGCCCTTCAGAGACATTAAAATATTTCAGAATTATTAAAAAAGAGCAGTGAGTTTTTTCAAATTGTGCCTCTAGATCTTGATACATTTTGGCCCCTTGGGTGGTTTGTACACTATGTTTATTAAAGTTCCAAATTATTAGAACCTGAATTGAGAGCAACTTTAAAGTATGGTGTGTAATAGGCTCTATAAAGTAGGTTAGACTTTTTTTTTTTAACCCAAAAATGTTTTGGCCTCCATAATCTGTGCTTGGAAAACCTTCTGGGCAAGATGCAATTGGCTCACTCCATAGCCACGTATTCTATAAGCAGACATCACACTTACAAGCCAGCCATGTATAACCAGAACTCATAATAGCCTTCAGCTTTCAAAACACTAACCTCGACCCAGGGAGCGAAAGGAGCCGCCCTGCTTGCATGGAGGGAGCCTAACATAAACACTCAGGAGTAGCTTTGATACTTTCCAGTTTATGGACACTGACAGCATAGATGAAAAAAAAAATGCATTGAACCCTTATTCACAATGGAAGCTGGATTTTGGGATATTTATTGATGAGGATAGAAGGAAATATATGTACTCTTGCTTTGCTTTTTGGGAAAGGAGAATCAACACCGAAGTCTGATTCTGTTAAATGAGAGAATAGTACTCCTGCTATTCAGGAGTGACGTTCACACTATAACCTCGTGATATTTGAATTCCAACACAGGCTTATTTTTTGACCCACACTCATTCATACCTATTATCAACTGAGCAGCTGGCCTTGGTGGCCACCTATGCCCTCCATTGACTGTGGATAAGTTTGACGACAACCCTATTTTCAAACACTTGCAAGATGTCCAAATACAGAACTGGGACTTACAGGCACCAGGATAAATGCATGAGGGAGTGGACGATAAACTTTAAAATTGGGCAATGCTTTCAGGAAAAGGGTTGTTCACATGGGCAGTAGCCATTGTTTCAGAGCTTCTGGTTAAAAAGCAACAACAGCAAACCCATGGAGTTACTACAGCACCGTATTTTGAAGTATCACAGAACATCCCACAAAATAAGCAGCCCTTAGACTGCTGACAGGCAACTCAACAGAGTATGACAGCCAGTTCTGACCGAAGGCAGAAAGGTTAAACCCGTTACAGAAAACAGCTACTGCTTTAAGACCATTTAATCAGAAAACCTCTCTGTTGACCCAATTCTGCTTCCACTGAACCTGATGGAAGCTTTTGGTGGACTTCAGAGTCACCAGAATAAAGCTAAACATAATTTTACCTTCTGAAAATCCTGTTCATTGTGACCGCATTTCCCAAAAAGGAATTTGCTCTTTATGCCGAGGCATCTGCACAGAGCTTAGGGAATCCAATACTGGACAAGCTGAAACACATTTATTTTATTTATATTACTTCTACTACATAACATCTGGGCTTAATGTAAAAGTACATCATAGCAGACTACAACACTGCAATCACACAATGGCCCCTAATCTAACCTAGCACCTTCCCTACATATAAATAAATTTGCCATTTACAAAAAGGCCAGGTTAGAGAAATGTGTGCAAATGTCCTGGGTTGCATTTGTCAAGCTGAAACTTTTCCAGGCTTTGAAAACTTGTGGGCAGAAGGCAACACGCTGATCAGCCACAGTGCCTTCCTGAAAAACACCAACCCTAGGATTTCACTGCCCAATTTCTGTAGGAAATGTAGTAACTTGTGGTAGAAATAGAGAGTTTAAGGCATTGCAGTGAGTAATTGCACTGTTAAAAAAAAATATTTCTGTGTGCCTTGAAATGAAGCTACAAAGCAAAGAACCTTTGCGTTACCGATTGCAAAGAGCCATAATGCTCTTTATTTTCCCTTCTTTTTCCAACATATCACCTTTATGACTTTTAGTATTGACCAGATCAAGAAGTAAATCAACAAAGAACACACCTACTGTGCCAGACAACATGGTAAGTTCTTTTGAAACAAGTACAAACTGTTTCCACCTACTCTTCTTTATTGATCATATATGAAAGGAAAAAACCAAAATGAGAAATAGATTGCCATTTCACTTCTTACATCAAAATTGCTGTCTCCAAGATATTTGGGAGAGAAATTAATTTTCCTTCACATTTTGTCTGACAAAAATAAAATCTGATTCATATATTCCACAGATGTTAAACTGTGATTGCTAATATTGTTTATTGTAAAATCACAGACTGCTTTTAATCCTTGATGTGATTTAGCAATCTTGACCTCAGCATGTCCCTTTATGTGACAGACATGAGCACTGAACTGATATGGATTAAAAAAAATAATCATCTGCTGAGCTTTTTGAACTGATGTGTCTATTTTTTTTAAACTATAGTTAATAGAAATAACAGACAAATTTAGATAAACAAATAGAAGTAACAAAAACATAACTGAAAATTTACACATTGATTCAGGTCAAGCAGGTTTGTCTCAGAGGTAACTGGATTCCCATGATTTCAAGTGGATTTCAAGACTGAATTCTGTGGAATTGGGATTTTTGGCGATAAGACCCAGATTTTCACTTACTTTTATTCCCTTATAAATTGCTACAATTGATTAAAGTATATTTCAAGTTTCCGAAATTTTCCATTAAAGTTTCTTTGTAAAGGAAAGTTCTTTATGGGAATGCCAAACCTCAAACTATACCCTGAATCAGCTGGATTAGGCAGCTTTTGAACATTTCTTTGGGCCCAGGTCTGTGAAGTCCTCACCCTTTATCCACAACTCCCTCTGAGGCTTCACTAACCATATGTTGGGGGCACCAAAAGATTGAACAGTCAAGCCTATATTTCTGGTATAGCAGTGGGGTGGAAGGCAAGGTTTAAACCCCAAATGGTGAAAACACGTTTCAGGAAGCTACAGGGCTATTTTGGGCAAAAGGATGAGGAAATTCCATAACACGAGCCTATTTTACAAAATCCCATTGGGTCATGCAACCTTTTTGGCTTCTAATAACAAACCCACAGAAAAGAATCTCAATTACCTTCAGATGCACATGAGTAACTCATTGGTTCCAATAAGCACCAAGCCTGTGCATGTGCTTTTGAGGGCAGGATTTATGAATATACTACCAGACTAAGACGCTGGCAGATTTATGCGCTGGATGCAATTCTGCCTTTCGGTAGGAGGTGAAGATAAGCGTCTATTATCTTGAATGCAGCAGCTATTTTGTAAGCACAGGAACAGCTTTCCTGAAGATGTGTTCTGAAAAGGAGGAAACCTCAGCTCCACAACACCCCTGGTTTTCTATTATGAGACAAGCATTCATTGCAACCTATAAATCAGTGGCATGACAGCTATGCTTTGCCTGAACGATGAAAGAAGATTGATATTTCTAAATTACATGTTAATAGAGTGAAATTGCTACAGGCTTTTTCGAGGTTTTAATATATTTCTGAACTGAGATCTTAAAGGCACTCTCAGTGGCATGACAGCTATGCTTTGCCTGAACGATGAAAGAAGATTGATATTTCTAAATTACATGTTAATAGAGTGAAATTGCTACAGGCTTTTTCGAGGTTTTAATATATTTCTGAACTGAGATCTTAAAGGCACTCTGGTAATGCCAGGGGAAAAAAAAAAAAAAATATAGAGAGAAACTCAAAAGTGCTTTGAATATTTTATCATTCCAGATCAGGAGACATTACATTTGACTTTTTGTTATTATTTAAAAGTTTGCAAAGCATTAATATTAATTAATATTTAATAAAATATTGCAAGAATTCAATAATGAAACTCTGACACAAATTACTCTCCATGGTTGGAAAGAAAGGGAGGTTAATTGTTGTTTTACATTAACTCTGGTTCATTTCCCCCCAGATTTCTGCAAAGGTGTGCTGGTTTGATACAGAGGGATTTTAAAAAATCTGAAGAAATCACATATAAAAAAAAGAAGAGTAGCAATTACGCACTAAAAGTTTAAAGTAGGAAGAGGATATTTGTGCTGGATTCTAAGGCTATGACAGGACTGCTAAATAAAACAGGCACTGGGAGTATTCCTGGCCTGGAGGCCCAGGGGCTCGGTCTGGCTACATCCACAGTACTTGGCCTTGGTCCTTCCCACCACCCCACCTTTACTTTGTGCAATGGTGGCCCTAAGGCATAGCTACCATTTTGCAGTGTTTTTTTTCAGTTCAGTATGCCTGAAATAATGTGCAGCTCCACCAGAACGGTATTTCCATCGTATGGGTCTGATGCACATGAGGACAGAGATGTTGGGAGTTGCAAAGCCTCCTGGACCTCAGAGATCTGTCTTTGTGAGAGGGATCTAAACTTGGTTCTGTCTTACCAATATTCCCTATTGGACCTTGTTTCTGCTCTATGCTTTCCCTGTGCCAGGCCTGGGCATTGTCTTAAGAGAACAGCGCTTGGCAAAGGCCAAAACGACCAGGGAACATGCTCAAAATTAGGCAGCACAGATGTTCGATAGTGCTCAAACACACTCTCTGGCCTAATTTTATTTACCAACAGAGATGCAGCCCAAACGATTAAAGGAGCTTTATCACACCACAAGAACTACTGTTCGAAATCTGTTTATAGTATGCAAACTTGGCTTTTTCTACAATTTTGTTACTGTTATGGCCCACCTTCGAGGAAGACACGACCAGTTGTGCACAAAGGAGGCCACGTGCTCTGGGCTGAGGGGAAGGAAAGGGGACACCACATTTCTGCCATTGCTCCTGCCCTGCTTTGTGACTACCTGACTGACACTGCTTCTGCTGCAATTTCTCCACCTGTGAATGCAGGTGATGATCCTTTCTAAAGGGATCAGAGAAGGGCCTGTGACAGTTCCACTACGTAAAGAATAACACAATAAAAAAGGAAGCTCTAGTGGTATTAACGTTAAAATGGTACTTTTTTTTTAATCAGGGATGGCATTAAAACAGATGGTAATTTGCTTTCCACAAGTGCTGTAATTAGAAGTCTCTTGGCTTTTGCATTCATTTATGGCACAGTCTTTCATCTCTCATGGAAGGGAAAGGGAAGGTGCACTTTGTATTGATCTCATTTTTATATGCATATATCTGTCTTGTAATATTCAAACCCTTTTTTCCTTATTGAACACTTGGTGAGCTGGTATTGCCTCACTTAAAAACCCATTCTTTGCTTTCTGATGCACCTCTTTAGTGTGAAAACGCCTGCTTAGCCAGCAATTAGTGTTTAAACATTAAGAGGAAAGTTTGAGAGCTCAGGTGGGAAGAGACACCAATACACTGTCCTCAGGGTTGATTCTGACTTAAAGCACATCACATTGGTTAACAGTTTTGAAAGGTATTTAAACTCATAGCTTAAATCAAAAGCTGTAGCTTCAAAATTAATTCCTTCAAAAATTAGGACTTTCACCCAACTAAACTTAGATCCCAAACCCAGATATGAGTTCTAAAATAAGTCTTGATTATTTTTTTTCCACATTAACTGAGGTTATTACAAGCTATGCCACTGTAAACAAAGGAAGAATTTCACATAAAATTTCTTTATGTTGTGGTTAAATCCATAGTTATTCCCTAAAATTATGGGCAATTCCTCACAATGAGTAACTCCTATAAGGAAACAGGCAGAAGCTTCTTAGAAGTCAGAGGTGAATTATACTTAGTGCTGCCAAAGTATAATGTTAGGCGCCCTTTATTTCATTCATGGTATAGCTTTTCAACTAGAAAATAAATAATGAAAAAGTGAAGAACTGTTATATTGGGAAAAAAAATATATTTATCTCCTAAACCAGACATGATTTCACTATGATTAGAAAATGGACTTCAAATTAAGTGGTTAAAGGTACATCTTTGGACACGATTATGTAATTTCTTTTCATTTAGAAATATCTTTTACTCCAATCACTTATAAAAGTTTGGCCTGTCCGTTTTTTTTTTCCAACATTGGAAAAGACTGAAGTATGGTTCAGCAGTTTTATCACCTGTAAACTGAAGGGGGCTGAAAAGAGGTACAACATGCTTTTCTCCTGAAAGTAGACCCCACCAGGACCTTCATCCTTGCCTGTCTGGACTGGTTTGACCTTCAAATTTCCTAGGACTCCAAATACTGGACTTCCTGAGCCTCTCCCATGGATGAATTAAGGTCCATAGAAGCACCATAAATATTGCAAAACAGCCTTCTGGGAACTTTCCCCACAAGACAGCCCTCTAGGGGGATACAGACACAACTCTCTACCTCTGATGGCCGAGTGGGCAGAAAGAGGACCTGAAAACCTGTGGAGTCAGAACAAGCTGCTGCAGGCAGAGCTGTTTCCTCTTGCTACCTCAATGATCTGCAGTTTCTAGGAGAAGCCTTCTGACCACCTCACGAGCTGGAGCATGAGCCAGACTGGCCTCCTTGGGCTGTCTCAGCACTGTGTTTGGTAAGGGTTTCTGGGACCATGAACCTGCCTGCCCTTGGGATGCCCCTTGGTGCAGTTTGGGCATATCCTGCCAAGTTAGGGGCAAGCAGGGGCACACAGAGACATGGCAACTGATGAGATAAGCCCTGCTTTAGCTCGCTTCCCCATTTCGGGCTGCCCCAGCTGCTGAGGGGCTATCGAGGTGAGTCTCAAGCGTTGCCTTCTTCCCAGCTGCCTAGTGGTGGAACAGCCCGTCCCTCCAGCAGGTTTATCTGTAATGATCAGGGGCTTTCTTCAGAGAATTTGTTGCCAAAGCCCTTTTCCACCATCCAAGCAGCTCAACAGATAATGTCTGATTCAAACTTACCCAATGCATTTGTTTTGCTTTTAAGTGGTGTGAACATCTCTAAGAGTATTAGAACTGATCTGTCTCACAGTTCAAGGGTAAAACTATTTATTAGGGCTATATTTTCAAAATATAATTTTTTAATGTTATTTGAAAGAGCAATAGAAAGTGTTCTAACAGTTCAAACTTCTTGCCTTTCAAGCCTGTGAATTGTTCTCTAATTCTTCCATTACAGATGACCAAATAGGAGCACTAGATTTAATTTCTTTCTACCTTTTACTATTTTATATACCTTTAACTGTTCCCTTTTTAAACTTAAGGGAGATAATCTTTTCACAATCCCTTCTCATGTGGAAGATAAGCCAGCTCTCAGAACATTTTGGCAGGATGTGTACATGGGGTTGCCCACGTACGGAAATCCTGCAGGAGAGATGTGGCAGAACATGTTCTGACAATACAGTGGGAAATTTTTGAAACTGCTTTTTTTCTGGCTTAGCTCAACACAATCTCATTTTATAACTGTGTGTCACAGGACAGCTGTTCCAAAATCTCTTGCCCTTCAATATCCTATTTTACTCAGAATAACATCCATATTTGATTAACTACTATTTCTCATTTGCATCTTCATCATCTTAAGGCACACAGAATATCACAAAATATGCCCTTGTTGACAGGCTGCTTACTTAAAGCATTACGATACTGACAGTGTGTCTTTTGTGGCATGTTTTTCAATCCTTAGGCAAGAGGTAATATTTAAAACATACGTTATTCTATTGTTAAATCTTCCCACTCTGGTGGATGAATAGGCCTTTGAAAATTGACAGAGAATTCATGCCTATGACTCTGACTTTCTATAACCACAGTTAAAACAACAGTGTTTGTTCTATTAATTTCTGTATAAGTTTCCATTTGTTTCTCTGTGCAACTAAAATTCTGATAAAAAGAACCAAACCTTTAATATGTGCATTCACCAACATCCATTAGTAACTAAGGCCATTATTTTCAGCACTTCTTAAAATGATGTATTTCAGGGAATGATGAAGAATTACATGCAGAAGAACATGCTGCTTTTCACGTTTCCTTAATTTCAGAGTTTACTGGGATTCCTGGTTCTGCACGTTGCTAAATTTACGATAGTGGATAATAATAATAAAATCTTTTAAAACTCCCTAGATCCATCTCACTCAGAGGAAACTTTTTTTTTTAAACTGGTAAACATCTGACTGTAGGATGTTTGTTTAAGAGAGCACTTCAAAAGAAAAAAAACATATGTTGTGGCTGGCCTTTGTTATCCAGTTAATGAAGAAACTAATTCATTGTTTGGACAGGCCATTGAGTAAGAAGTAGCTGAATTTTTTGGGGGGAGATCAAGTGCTTAATACAACACAGGATTTGTATCAGCTTTGATTTGTAGGAAACTTACAGTGAATCCAAAATAATTTCAAAGTAAATGTATTAGAAAGCTTATGGGGACTGTCAAAAGAGATTTAAAAAAAAAAAAAAATACTGCATAGCTACTGTTGCTCCCAAACATCACGTGAAATATTTTGCTACTTCAAGCATACAAAATGTTGAAAGTAAAAATGTTCTTTATGGAACAAAGCATAATAAATTCTGTAAAGACCTAGAGGCTGTGCCACTTGGGGAGAAATTTAGTACAGAGGTTGCAGTTTTATTGTTAGCATGCACAGAACTGTATTTTACTCAAGACAAAGTTCAACAGCGTAGGGAGGCAGAAATAAACAAAAAGCAACCAATTTAATATGTACACTAACGGCTTTCATTTAAGAGAAGAGTAAAGGCTGTGGGCTAGGTTCAGCAAAGAGCACTGGTGCCAGGCAGGGAGACAGGCAGCCTGGGGAGACTGTACATCACCTGGGGCAGAGCTCTGCCCCTAAGAGCCGGGGTGACCCTCAAATGCCTCCTCAGAAACCTCCTCTTGCCCTGCCATGTGCCTCCTATGCTCTTTGGGTTTGCCTTCCCCACCTGGGGAAGAAGTGGACATGGTGGTGCCACCCTTTCTCAGCCCAGGGGTTAGGTGGAGGTCCCAGCCATGTCTCCGGGATGAAATCAGCATTTTTGCCTCCTCTAAAGCCTCAAGCTATTCCGAGTAGAGGCTCAGCATGCTCAGACAGTCCTCGGCCCTTCTGGCAAGCACCACCAGGACTTGTGGTGACAGGGAGACATAAAAAGGTAACCTGGCTTGGTAGCCCAAGGTAGAACAGTGAGCCAGCAACCCTGAGGTCTGTTCAAAGTGACAAAGGAGCAACAGTGATTTTTTTTTTAGAATTTTTTTTTTTTAAATAACCAATCCGAATCCAAAACCCCCTACAGAAATAAAACCAGATAGCCATTCTGAGGAATGGATTTTGTCCCAGCACATTTAACAAGTCTCAGCAAACACGCAGAAAGCAGTCATCAGTAAGTTCTTTACATGTAGTGTAACAAACTACAAAAATGTATTTTTGGAACATAAGAAGCATTGCTAGGTTATGAAAGCAGCATAAGCGATGACAGGAAATTCATGAACACTAAATCTTTAGTTTTGGATATCTGGGTATTGGGAGCCAGAGATAACAGAAAACAATTTAAATTCTAAAATAGTAATTTCTTTAGAAATAATATCTTTTGGGGGCCATAACTGGTTATCCTTCAAAGCAACAGTGTTGCTTGTAATTTCCAAAGCAAAGGAACTGCTTGCAGATCAACAGCAAATCACTAATCAATTGCTCCAAGATAAGCATCAAACACAGTTCCCCAATATTACATTTGTACCATGAAACTGACATGTCAAAACCCACTTTCTTTATCCACCTACAGGAAGCAATTGGGAAAATCAGAGACTTGCACAACCTTTATTCCCCCATCAGAATTTGGGAAGGCTGGTGGAACTGGGGCTGGTGCCCTGCCTCATAATTGGAAGAGAAATGTTCCCAAACAAGAGTAGCCATCAGAGAACGTGGAATTCCCCAGGCAGAGTCGCTACCAGCCAGATTAGCCAATCTGTGCTGCAGAGGGAAATTTGAATCAGCTTTCCAGTATACTTAAGTTTATAGAGGAACTGGGAAATTACTCTAATTGACATCAGGCAAAATTGAAGCTCAAGCTTAAAAAGATACCGAACAGCCCAAGAAACACCAACAAAACCAACAGCAAAAATCTAGTGGACAAAGCATAAAAGCAGTAATTTCAAGTAGAGAGGACTAATAAATCTGAGTTGCTACAGTTAGATTCACCACCAGTAGTCAATATTGATATGTCACAGTTCTTTCCACATGAAGGCATTGTGTATTTGGCTAAAACTATAATTGTTCTCAGATGAGGAAACCTAAAGTGAGGATGAATGAGACTATGAAATCTGCAGAATGCTTTCAAGAGATGCCAAACAGATCAATGTCATAAAAAGGGATTGACTTGGACAACAAGATTAACACCCAGAACTATGAAGCACTGTATCTCATATCCAAATAAAGAAATGGAAGATTTAGTAAAACAAATAACTGGAGAAATCGGCACTTACTGACCAAGTTAATGTATACAAGCAAAGATAATTGATATGAGCAAAGCTTTATATCAAGACTCAATTTACCAATTAAAGAAATGCAGCACAGACTCCATTGTCAAACTAGGATGCCTTCTCTCATTGCTTTTGTTTTGCTTTGCCATCAATGTCACTATAAAGACAAAGTGCAGATTAACACAACCCAAGTATCACATGATTTGACAATTATTACACCAGGAGACTCGCAGAAATAGTGAGTGTAACAATATATACCTTATGTGCTTGACAACTTAGTATACTTCAAAGTACAGCCAAAGATTTTGGCCAGGGTTGCCAAAAAAAAAAAAATTAAACATATTTTTGGAAAAGAAACCATCTACTATGATCTCCACACACCACACCCCCAAAAAAGGATCTAACTAGAACCTTGGCATATCCCAACTCCAGCCTGTGTAAGAAGTCTGAGTGGGTGAATCTCGAAATATGGAAGGAATTTTAATGTCGCAAAAGGTAACAACTGCATTTATTACAATAAACTAGATTGGTTTATCAAAAGTCTGGATAGTTAGGAACTAAACTACAGGTTTTCCACTTGATTACTACTTCCATGTTGATATACGGATGTGAAGGCTAGAAATGCATCAGAGATAAAAACAGGTGTCAGTATGCTTCTGAAAGCAATATGGCATTTAACGGAACATACCTCTGGCAAGTGTATCAAGATTAATCTGATTCACAACCAAAAGTTATCCAGAAAAGCAGGAGGACGTTTCTACGGTACGTGTTAAGAATGAAGATAGGACATCTGCTAGGAGAGTGATATATAGGGGAGCGGGGCCAAAAAACACTACTCAGCCCAAGAAGTACACATGGGGCTTCATAACACAGAGGACAAGCAGAGAGCAGCCAGCAACAGATGGGAATGACAGAGGTCTTGCTCATACCTGCACCACATTTAATAGGAATGGTTCAGCTGTGACGAAGGCTACACTAAACTCTGACCAGACTGAACTCTAGTAATTCACAACTCCTCTGCTGGCACATTTGCTCCTAAATGGAAGGAGAGAGTAAAATGGAGATGATGATAAAATGGATGATGACAGTAATTATGGTTCTTATGACTTTCCTGACCGGTGTTGCTAATTCCTTCCTCTTTGTTAACTCATAACTAGGAGTAACTCTGGTGCCAACATCTCCTTTCACTAAACTGCTTGCTGTTTCCACCTCAGCCACACGTACTCAAACCCAGGAGCAGGCAGTGGGAAAGCTCATCTTTGCTCCCTTGCTCAGAGGGAATGAGAAGACATGTGAATAAGTAGTAAGGCAAACAACTGTATCACTTGTTAACCATACTGATCATCAGCAATAGCCCCTCCCAGTGCATCAGCTTACTGAACGCAAATCATCACTGGTTAATGAGAGGACATTTCCAAGCAAAAATTATTAATGCAATCTGACAACCCTTGGCAGCTATTCTTGCAAGACTTTTATTATGAAGCAGGAAGGAAGAGGGTGTTCCTTTGCAATCCCCTTTGGAAAAGCAGCTCCATCTCCTATTCCTCAATGGAAGGAGCAAACTCTCACTGCCTCATGGAAAAGGTTCCCAGGCTGTGCTCCTTCAAGCACTGACCACTGCTGCCCAGGAGTGTCCTATGTTTGTGACTCTTGACCTCAGCTTCATTATAAATATTGTAATGCAGGGGTGTGATTACATGAAACGTATGCTGAAGTTCCCTAAGGCAACACAAATGAAAAACATGCTCTATTCTACCCATTTGCAAGAGTGTGATTGCTTCAGATGAAGCAATGAGATGTTCTAGCTAATCTCTAAAATTATGCCTCGGTATTATATTTTTGTTTGAGTGACTATTTCCTCATTTACATGAAAGTTCAGGGCAACAAAATGCAAATGAGATTATAAAGCATACTAACAGTTTAGTTCGTCATTGTGAGAGAAACTCGCCAATATAATTGCAAAAGAATAAGTTGCCATAATTTGTCTTTCAAGGATCTACACCCTTCTCATGGCCTGAAAACAATCAAGGCAAAACTAAGTCATGGATCATTTTTCAGTTTGAAAGGATACCCCATACACACAACAAGGTAACAGAGAAAAAGTCTCTCTCCATGTACACTTCATAGATTCCTGCCCATGTTCTTCACATGCTAAACTGGGATTATCACTTCCACGTTTACATGTTGAGGGACCAAGTAAGTCCTTCCACTATCTTATTTTTACTGGGACTGACCTCCAAACAGAACAGGAAATCTCTTTGTAAGCAAATTCCCATAACCAGTCCCCTTGCTGTTTAGTCTGCATTGGATTAAGCAGTGACTTGCTTGCTTCTTTGATTGGCAACTATAGTACTAGAAAAACAAATGTACAGAGCAAGTCTCACCAGAAAAGCCTCTCAATCTGCAGACCCTTTCAGCTTTATTTGGACTGAAACTTGATGATAGCTCCACTAGACAGGAAACACTCACCCCTCCTTTCTAATATGGCACTACCAGGAGGACACATTTTCTCACAGATCGAGTAGCAGAGCAGGGAGTGGGGGAAAGAGCAGGAACACCAGAGACCTGCTATAACACATGACTCGAATTCAAACTGTTGTGAGAGGCAGAAGCTGCAAACATTATTTATTTATCCAAAAGTTAATTCTTTGATCGATAAAACCCCGTTTTATACCATGCTTGAAATTAGGTGAGATATGGAAAGAACACAAAGCATCCCAGACATTTTAAGCTCACCATACTGTAGAAGTGGGAAGGAGTAGACACTTAAGCAGTGAAGCATTTTCCTCACTGGATATAACATGCTGTTAAAGACCCTTTGCAATACTGCAGCAGCAGGACAGCCCCCCCATCCCTCAGTGGTTAAGGCTTTGCAGGTGCTGTAGGAACTCACAGACATGCAAAAGGGGCAGTCCAGCATCCACCACTGACAGAAAACCTTATGGTCAGAGTACATGAGACAGAAAAGGAGTTACACGCATTATCCTACTATTCAGTAGCATATCCAGTAAGGCATGCAATATTTATTTGAGGGCACCACAGACTGGAGAGTCGAAATAATGAAGTATTGCTTTCTGAGGCCAAATCAGAGATGTCCCATAATTGAGTTGGTACTAAACAAAGGAGCTACCAGCAGATGCAAGTCCTGCCTTCTTACACTTGCATTCTGTGCGTTTGGCACTGCTGTCTAACTAAAACCTCATCCACTTATAGCCTCAGTTGCTTGCTGCAATATCCCCTCTGCTACATCTTTGATATTGGGCTATCTGATAGAAAGATGTGGATTCACCTGCTACTGCTACTGGTATAACTGTTGGTGAGGAATATGTGCAAGAACTGGAAACTCCAGGCAGGCATATTTATGTGCACAATTCAACCAAGTCTGGATGGCCACAGTATTTCTGATGTTTTGCCACCAAGATACAAGACAGATTTGTAAACAAAAAAACAGTAACAGATTTGAAACTGTGCAGCCACCTACCTGTGCATGACGATGTGCCCCCAGGAAGTCCTGGTACTTTGAGAAAGGTGAATTTCAGCTCCTCATCTGAGCCAGCAAGGCATTTGAGCTCCATCTGGGTATGCTAGATGCCGGCACCCAGCTACGCCTGACTAGCTAGACAAGGTCCAGACTGAGTTCTCCTACCTAAAACTCTAACATGAAGCACACAAATAAAACTTCTGTGAGGTTCTCTAGCTTTTTTAACCAGAGAAGGTAGAGGTGGCCACTTATAGCAGAGCAGTAGGGTGTTAAATCAAGGAAGCACCTGGAAGGCCACAGGCTCTTCCTTCTCCCTCCCAGCCCTAGATATGCTCTTACTCTTTATCTCACTTTCTTTCTGTTGGTACCTGATAAGTTTCTTGTTTGCTGTGTTGTTGATCCCCAAGATTTCATCCTCACAGGGTGAAAAGCAACAAGGGGGAAATGCCTCCATCCCACTCACATGATTAATTTTAACCTGAAGTACCATTGCCACACCTGCTGAAGTCACCTGAAGGCAGTTAAAAAATTACTAGAAAAAGTAATGTGTGTTCTGGAAAGAAATCACCCTTCCTCTTCCCTTTGCTTGCAACAAAATAGCTGTCTCCTGTTGGTCTGTACCTTCATTTGGTGTAAGGTACCTACGTGAAGCTCATTTTCTCAGGAGCATCAGTTCCTGTACAAGATGGCCCCAGGCTGGTTTTGCAGTTCAGTGACCAAACTGCTTCTGTGACAAAAGGAAGGAAAAAAACAGTTAAATTTCTTAAATCAGTTTTCTCTGGTGTCTGAAGGGAGCCTTTGCTGGAGCTGGCAACAGATGATCACTACCAGCAGGCTGCTCACACTGCTTCCTCCCTGCCAGCTCTGGGCATGGCTGGATCCCTTCATGGGATGACATAACTAACTAAACCTGCAGAAAGCTATACCTGCCAAGAGGGGAGGGAAAAAAAAAAAAAAAATGAACTCTTTCTGGCATTTCAGGAAGTTGAATTGCCTCAGCAGAGGCCAGTGATGCCAGAACCGCCACAAGAGAGGGCAGGGCTCGTGACCATGGGGCCAGGGAGCAGGGCTTCCCCTTTTTGGCAGTGGGGAGGCATCCTGCCGGTTCGGCCACCCCTGCAAGTGCAGCACAAGCCTCCTGCCAAAAGCCCGATTGCCAGGCCCTCCCTGCTGCAGCTGAGGCTGAGCCTGGCACTCCCAGGCATTCCCTGGGGCAGGAAAATGGCTCAGCTGGCCAGACAGAAGGGCTCGCCCAGCTCGCCAGCTGGGAAAAGCTCCGTGGATGTCCCCTCATCCAGCTAAGGGATGCAGGTCTACACCCTGCAACAGAGCACCAGCTTTGGCTGGGGTGCCCTCCTGCTTCCCTAGACTAGATAACCTTCCTTGCCTTCTGCTTGGAGCACAGCAAAGGTGGGGAATGGCCCCACTCTGGCAGAGAGAGGAGCCAAAGTCAATTCTTCTGCCACCATGGAGGGGCTAGACTGATGTAAAACCACTATTTTCACCTACATTTTTTTGTGATCATGGGACAATTGGGGTTTCTCAAAGAACCTCTGTCAGAGTTCTCATTTGTGGATGCCATCAGGGGGTTAAACATGAGCTGGGTGTCTACTTACTGAGCTCAGGAAGGGAAGGGGGGAAAAAAAAGAAGTCAGGCAAACTAGAGGCAGTCCCAGGCATGCCCAGGAGCAGACCTCTGGGCACCTCAGGAATTTTGCTGGCAGGAATGTAGGCACTTGCAGACTTCAGACGCCTCCAGGGTTAGGCAGTAGCTGAACAGGGGTTTTGAGGATCTAAATATTGGCTGCAAATGCCTACAGAGGCAGCTAGGCAGAGCTTACATGCCTAAACCTTTTTTTGTGGCTCTAGCCCTAAACTAATATTATGGAAAATACCAGCAATTATTAGGGACTTCTTATCAGATTGGATACATATTCCCTTTGCATAACTTTACCATGGCCTCATTCATGTGGTGCTTAAAGAGGATGAATACCTGTTCTGCATGAGTAATTATGCCAAAGCTCATGTGAGGGAGGTAGTTTATGACAGCTGAATAAGGCCAGCTATGTTTACCTATACAGCTTCATCACTTGAACTAAAAATTGGTCTTACCGCTAAATCTCCCTTGCCGCTTCGTTTGCCTGATTGCAAACAGATCTCAGAATATGCAGTTGCACAAAGATGATTGATGCCAAGATGCTGCACTGAAAAGGAAATATTCTTTTAAGTGTTATCACGTCCATGAGCGTAAGCAAAGCCATGTCACGTGACGGAATGTAAATAGAGCATTTCTTAGAAAAGCCATTTATTTGCCTCCGTGATTTATTATTCAGTGACATGTAGGCTATTTTTTCTTTGTTATTGGCACTCATGTTCATAATAACAAGGTACTTGACTTGAAGGTATTTGGCCAACCTTTCCAAAGTGCTATGTAAGCAGTAATCAGAGAAAGCTAGGTTCGTGAGTCAACAAATTGCTCTCCCATGCTGATCAAACAGTCTTGGCATCTCTATAAAAAAAATACAAAACCAGATTTTGGACTAGCCTACCCAGTTCTCTCTCTAAAATTATTTATTGTGTTTGCATTTGGCAGAATCCAGGCTTAAAATAACCAAAGGTGCCAGTTGTTTTATTAATAATATTTTACATATGATTTTCATTTATGTTTAGAAGAATAAATGAGATGGCCAGTTAACCTCCACAGCTTTTGTTGCCATAAATTGCGTTTTCATTTACTCAACGTAGGGACGGATGCTTCTCTCATTTTACATCATACCTCCACAGCCTGCAGCAGAAAGCAGTCTAATACTTGGGTCAAAGCTAGTCAGGTCAGCAAAGCTGAGATGTATTTTGGAAAGCTTTCACTCCAACCCACACAGGGTTCTTACTAATATAACAAGCCACAATCAGATACACTGCACAAGCTGCAGGCTGTAACAGGAGAAGAACTCAAATCTAAGTGGGGTTTGTACTTGATTTCTATCATCTGTGTCCACCATACGTGCTCACAAATCCAGGCCCTGAACTCGAAACATAGATTCCCACACTTAGTCTTGCTACTTCACTCTCTAAATGAATGCTTTAAAATGAAATAGATGTGTTTGTGTATCATCTTCCTGCTACTGTGTGCAGAGTGAGTAGGGCTGCATGTATAATCGCATTTATTTTCAGTGTGACTGCTGAATTGGAAATATTTTGGAAGCTTGGATTAAACTGATGCAAGCCCCTCCCTTTTTTTACGAAAAATGAAAAAAAGAGAAAACATCATTTTGCATGGAAAAGCTCCTTCTGACCCCCAAAATGAAACACTTCATTTTTGGACACATGTAGTAAAAGCAAAGGAAATGAAAAGGCTAGATTTCACAAAGCAAGACGTGTTCTCCCCCCTTTCATTCAGTAGCCTGGATGCAAGAGATATATCCTTTAACTTCCTGAGGTGCTTGAAGCCACTGTCTCTCCTCCCTGGGGATGCCACTGACCATCCCTTCGGTTAAGGGCACAATCAGACGCAGCCCTCCTGCTGGGCAGCTCTCCTCCGTGTTGCCTGTTTTGTTCTGTCCCAAATGTGGAAGCAATGGATGGGGAAATGAAGTGCCAGTGCTTGAAGCAGCTGGCTCTAAAAGACCGTGTTACCCTGCTGAAGGCAAGTTGCTCCCCCAAGGTACAGCACTGGGGGTGGGAGCACTCCTAAGCATGCTCCTTTTGATCCCACTTCAGTTTGCCTGTGTAATTAGATGTCCCCTGAACCCAGAGGTTGCTTATTCTCAGGGAGGGAGTCCTTCCCATCAGGCTATCCAGTTATGCTGCTTTTTAACCAAAGGGTTACTTCAGCGTTTGGTCTCTACCAAAGTGCTGTTAAAATATTTTCACTTATTGCAGGACCACAAACATCTGTTAATTATGGGGCCAGGATTTATTTATGTATTTATTTATTTATTTATTTATTTTAATAGCTAGGTCTTATTGACCTTCACTTAAGCACTTTTGAATATTTTACTCCATATAAAGACTGCTGTGTTGAAAATTGCTAACAATTGCCATCACGGGAGTCTTGGATTCAAAGACAGTTTGCAGACCTCATTAGGCCTATGAGCTTGCCAATTCCACTCTTTTCAGTTCAGTGGAAGCAACGCTTAAGTTCCTTTATATAGCAAAACAGCTGTTAGCAACGGAGGCTGCCCGACATGGGCAGAGAGAGCTGAGCTCACCCAGGGAGACCCGGCTTGTTTGGTACCAGAAGATAGTGGCTCACACTGGAAACACAGGGAGCTGTGAGAGGGACCTTGAAAAGGAGGAGGATGGCAGGGCTTCTTCAACACTGGGCTGATCAGTGAAGTGGAATCAAGATCTCCAGGTCAGAAAAAAAATCTCCTGGTTGTCTTGTGTCCCAGGAAACACGACTTCCATATAGTATCTGTCAAGGAGTGTAGTTACAGTGATAAATCTTGACCAATGCAAAGGAAGACTGGCAAGGTCTTCCAGCTAGTGATGAGCTAGCATGTTAGAAAATGTGCATTATGCCATTAAGAAGTCTCATGTGAAGGAGAAAAGCAGATTTTTGAGAAGTTTCGAGAAAGTAAGATAAGCAGAACCAACTCTTCAAAGAGTGGTAAGATGTTTCGGACATTCAACAGATCCAAAACCAGACTACATATTTGCATACTAATCCGGTATAAAAAACAGAAGCTGCCCAAACACAGTTCCCAAGAAGTGTGATATAAATTAATACCTCATTGTGGCATGGTCATTAACAACTGTTATAGAAAAAAAAGACAATAAACCAAGATTTGCTCTGGAACACAAATGCACGATAAAGTCCCTGAATGCACCTTTTTGACACGTTGTTTTTACATTTAATTTACAGTTTCCAAGTGTTTATCTCTTCAGGTGGGATTTTACATATTGACCATAGGTAGAACACACCCTGTTTTATAATTCCCTTATCTTCCTTAAATAAGAGACAGATAGTGACTTCTATATGCGCTCACACCTTGCTAATAGAAAACTGTGATGTATTGAAAATTTCCTTATCACCTTCAGTTCCCACACAGGTGTTCTTAGTGATAATCTACTGAATGATATAAACAGTGATTTTAGGTTAAAAGTAACAATTGGTCAATAGGAAAATTAAAAAAGAAAAAAAAAAACAGAAATAAAACCACATCTCCTGGGTAGATTTGGAACTGAAAATACTCAAATACGTGAGCATATATGTGAAGACTGTGAAGCACAGTCTCTAGGAGTTCTCTTCAGTAATGTTTGCTCTCACCTCTCACAACTCACAAGCATCTTCTCTTGCGTTTTGAGATCTTGACGAGCAACTCACAGATATGACAAGGAACAGTATAATATTCTCTCTGTTTTAGCCAAAGAAATGAAAATTGTGAAAATATTAATCTGTCCACTGATGGGTTTATCTCCAAGGGGTGTTATCATAAAACAGCTTTTCTGCAAATATTCCTGAATAACACTGGCAGGAGAGTAATTCTGGAAGAAGAAACATTTTTTCTGAGTTAGCTCAATCCATTTCCAGCTAAACTGCTAGTTTTCCTGTGGTTGTTCTTTAAGATGTAATAGAGAGCATCTGAATGTATTTTAATGAACTAAAAGTCTTACTTTCTAAGAATTTATGCTCTACATTGCCTTTGAGTATTTTCGGTTTTGTATTCCAATGAAAACTTGTATTTCTTAACCTTTATCAGTTTCTTCCAAACAGACCACTAGAGATCTAAATAAAAGCAAATGCACACCTGCTATTGGAAAAGTGCATGGCCAAGTCTTTGCTCCTGCAAAGGCCGGTTTTCTGGCCAGTGCCATTAGGGACAAAATTGGAAACCCCAGTACGTGATGATGTTTTTTGAAAACCCAACCTCTGGCAAGTTTCCACCATCTGCATTTATTATCAAATAAAGGGATCAACTAAGATTAGTAATACATAAAAACTTTCATGAACTGTAGGGGAATAGTGTATCATTTTAACAGAAGCAGGAATTCAAACATACATTTAGTTTCACAGGAAACATTCCAAGATTGTATCTAGAGCGTTTCGGGGGAAACTTGTGCTCCTTGCCAGGACAGGGCTCTGGTTTTGCATTTATTCATGTGTCACTGTCAGGCAGGCATCACCCCTGCTGACCAAGAGTACCAGACAGCATCAGTATTAGCTTATCAATTCCCTGTAAAGCTTCTGCCAACTTGCCAGGAACAAAAGGTACTTCCAAAAAGTGGTCATTTTGCTTGGGGAGAAAAAGGAAAAAATTTTTCTCAGTGGCTTATATATTATTTCTATAAGACTATCTGGTAATTGAGTCCTATTGAGTAGGAAAGTCAATCTTTCTTAGATTTTTGAGGTAACTTTTTGTATTTTAAAACAGTAACAATATCAGACCTACTAAATTTTTCTCTAATTTCTGCCTCACATGCTTTCTGTCATTATTTTATGCTCCAATCTGCCTCCACATGGAAAATGTCTTGGCAGAACTTTCTGTAAGCACCTGTCTTCCATGTCTAGGTGTTTACCCAGCTTCTGAAAATTAGATTTAGACATCCAGTTAATAAGTTGGTTTTACCAGTGAGATGGTAGGTAAAGGAAGAAATTCTTTGCCTTCCTTTTCCCAAAGCCACTGCTTTTAGCTAGGAGTTTAAAAAAGTAATCTTGGATACTTTACATAAGGTCAAGTGTTGTCTGAATAGGCTTCTTTTGGCATCTACAAGAGCAACCAAATTAAAGACAAAGGTTTCCAAACCCACAGTGTGTGATTTTTTTCTAGTGGCAAGTTTCAGTGGATCTTAGCTTCCTAACACTTCTAGTTTCTTTATATTATATGCAGAGTACCAGTACATAGGTGTAGTATGCCACTGCACAACTGAACAGTAGCATCCTTACAATATTTACTTAGCAAGTATTGCTTTCTCAAACCATGTCACAGAGGATTCTTCTCTGAAGATGGATGGGAGTAGGAGTTCAGATCAACAGCACCACTGGCAGAAGATCTATTCCAAGGTCAACCATACAGAGTACCAAATATCCCTTCACTATTCTTAAGCAGTCTTGATAAGCATCAGATATGCTTAACATTTCTCAAGGAATCTCTTCATAGGATTAGGACCCCATAGGTATAATTTCATATGCATTAATGAAAATGGAAAAAAAGCTCTTGAAGTGCCTTTGCATTCTTGAGACCTATTGCATTAATTTTATCTGGAATAGCCATAAGCAATCGCATATTTTTTATTTTTGCTGCAGTTCTTGTAATACAAGTGTTGGCTGTAGATTACACCCCAGCACCACCACAACTGTCTCATGTCATTGACTCTTCCTTACTTTGCTCAGTCAGGGTCCAGTTGGATGCCACCATCTGTCAGGGTCCACAAGGAGGCATGGGGTTTGAGAGTGGATTCTCATGAGAAAGACGGCAATGTGAACAGGAAACGTCCCACCAGGAATCCCTTCTTGGGACAGGCTCCTGTGGAAAAGAACAAACCCTTATTGTCGCTATTGCAGTTTTAACTTTGTATTCTTGTGCTCATCCTTTGATTCATTCTCTCTCCCCCCACTCTATTCCCATCCAATGGGTGGGAAACAGGATATTTTGTGAAATTCTTTCCTTCCTGTGTGGGTCTACATGACATCTTTAATTAGTAACTCACTGCAATGGAAGTGAAGAAATAAAAAGCACAACTGTCCTGCTGAGGAGATCATAATAAAGATGCTTTTTGAACAGGTATTTAAGGCATCACTTTCTGCCATTTACAAAGATCATTGATGTTAATATTTAAAAATAACACACACACACAAAAAAACCCCCACACTTCCCTGCAGAATGAGTGATCAGGAAGAGCTTTACAAACATTGTCCCTCTTTGTGTCACATTGGAGAAGCTGGGATGCAAAAGAGTGATGGGAGGGAGACCTCCCTCTGCTTCCCCAGGCAGAGCTCCAGCCAGCTGCCACCCGCCATTTCACCTGGAATGAGTAGGAACATTTGTTTCGTGAAGAATTTTACCATGGGAGCTGATCAGAGCAGGGTGGCAGACTGCCTTCTACAGACAACCACTGTGGTTGCAAGGACTTTTCTGAGGGTGGGATTTGACACTATGGAGGCACACACAGCATTGCTATCTTGGAAGGAGATCAAAGTAGAGACAAGCCTGGTAAATGCAGAGCTGCTGTATCTGATCCTCCCCTGCCTTGCTCTGTAGGATGGTTGGTGTAAAATGCTATTAAGCCTCCTCTGGCAGGACTGTCCTTAAACACCAGCAGTCCTAGTGATAGCCCTTAACTTCTGGATGTCCTTACAGGTTTGGCCTATTCATCTCTCCCAGACCCACCAAGTTGAAATTTTCTTTTCCTGATGGTATGGCTGTACAGCCCCAGGGGACATTGAGATGATCTTGTTTTCTGCTTTTCTTTCTTTTTTTTTCTTTTTTTTTTTTTTTTTAAAAGCATGAAAACTACCTCCAGATATGGCATAATGGGACCTGGTTACCTTAAAATAGCCAACTGATTCCTCCTCCCAACTCCTTCAGAGAAGGGGTGTTATTATCTCCAGTAATAAATGGAGGGTTTTTTTTTTTTTTTTTTTTTTTTTTTTAATGTTAGTTCGATCCTCTGATGTTTTACCTGGCACCTGGAGAAACTCATTTACACCACTACAGAGCAGCATGCACTCATTTTGTGAAAACAAACAGTAACCACACAAGAAGCTAGTTTGGGGAAAAACCATCCTCTGCGTGCCAGTATGGCATTCCTTCAGCGTGGGGGTATCAACCAAGAAAACTGCAGAACAAAGCATGTGGTTGTGCTATTGGAAGAGTGTCTGTCATATCCAAAATGCGTCCAAAGGTTGGTGTGCAAACCCTGGAGGATCTCACCAGGCTACACATCACATCTAAGAACCTCGCCTCACAGAAAGAAATATGAGGACACTTTTTTCACGCTGAGCTTGTGCACCATATCTCTTGACTGTTATCTCACAGCAACAAGTTTGTCTACAGCTACTTCATAATGCAGAGACTAGAGGCACTGCCTCCTGATTTTCATGCAGATCTAATCATGAAACAAGAATGTGCTTGGTCATATTCATACTGGGACTGCACGTCCAAAGTGAAGCTTGCACACCCCGATAAATCAGCTTGCAGCAGAAAATAGGAGCTGCCACTGGAAGTGACAGAACCTCTAACTCTGAGCAAAGATTACTTGTGTGTGAATATTGCTAATGGCATTAAGTGTCTTTATCACATCTTGTAAAGTGTTATCAATCAAACTACAGGTGTTAAGCAGGTAAAAGCTGTAGCTTGAGGCAACAGATAAGAAGTTTTCCCTTGGATCTTAAGCAGTGTTCTCTAGAAGAGCTTTCCTTAGAGAAAGTGTCAGGATATCAAAGGGAAAAAGAAGGATTTTTTTTAGGCCTTGGGGCAGAAGTGAGAGGGGATTTTGTATACAGTTTTAGGAGAGGCATTACAAACCTCTCAGAATGATTTCCAATACCATCTCCTCCCCAATCACAACCAGATGTTGCTTATATTTACAAAAGAATCTGCCTTTTTCTTTTAAAACAAGAATCTGCTGGTATTATTAACAACTATGGCATGTGAACTTGTGAAATATATGTGCAAAGGCAGGCAAGTATATTTGAGCCATGGGAGCTTACCATATACAACAGGCACCCAAAATAAATGGGTGGCAACATTACCCTGAGACTTGTTTGCTGTGTTGGGATCGAGTGCGTATCGCTTCGCTTGCTCCAGTCCTGTACCACAGTGAGTGTTATGCATATTTAATGCACAGAAGGTAAAGAAATCAATTTCAAGGCTATAATTGAAAGCCACTATAAAATTCCACTATTACTGCTGTGCTGTAAATTACATATGTTATTGATTCCTCCAGCCTCTTTTACAAGTGAGGTGACTTGGTGGGTTGGGGCCTCAGCTCTTGATCTGCATTGAGACCCTGCCTGAGGTTGGGAGTGAGAAGGAATCTAGTGGCCTTACTCTAAGCTGCCATTCCTGCACATTATAAACCCACCAGCATGCTCAGGGCTCCTGCAGAAGTGGGCTCTGCAGAAAGGGCTGAGGTACCTCCACAGAACTGCACAAAGAAACTTTCAGAGCTGGACCCATGTTCTCTTTTAAAATGCACGTAGTCCTCTCTGCAAGAGGACAAACAGCTGCATGTGTAGCAAGGAAAAAGAATATACCCATGCCTGCCTCTCATTTGAACCACTAGTTTGTATTTTTGAGAGCTGGGAAAAAAAAAAAAATCCAAAGCAACCAAATGTCATTTTACAGTCTGGGAAGAGAGGCAGGGATGTACCCAGAGACCTCACTTGAGGTAGGCACCAGGAAGCAGAAACCAGAAACTTGGCCCCAGATTTCCAGTCCTGAGTTTGAGCTGCCCAACCTGAACTCTTAACCATGGGAACTGCAAGCCAAAAACAATCATGAAAATGGAAAAAAAAAAACCAACAAAAAAACCAACCAATAATTCTTTGCTAAGAAAAAGCTCTACAAAATTCTCTATGTATAAACCAATATCAGAACCATCTACCTCCTACAACCAACCACTGTGGATGAAACAAAGCCAAATTTCTCATACACAGGTGCATTTTCAAATAAGCTGATTTTGTGAGGATTTCAGCCAGCACCTGACTGTGCCATACGTTCAAGTTAAAACATTTTTAATAATTATTTCTTATCACGGTGAACATCTTCTATGGCCTCTCAGCTATCACAAAGAACGTTACGGTATATTTTTATCTAATGGTATAACTCTGTTTGCAAAGGCAATGCAAAGCTGAGAATTATTTTGTGCCCAAACTGATAGTGAGTCAAAACTCAAACCCTGACTCTGAGCCCTCTGAATTATAGCCCTGGACTTGTGAGCCCAGGTTATTGCTATGCCATGGTGTAGCCCAGGTATAGAGGAGCTAGCTTTCCATATGCCTAGCCATAACATTAAGAAATATATGCTAGTTAATTTACGCCATTTACTACCATAATCTAACAGTAGTAGATCAGCCCCTGATATGAATAGCCCAATCTCAGTTACCCGGGTTGACTGATGGGTGTAATGGAAGCGATTTTACTTAACGTTTGCCTTAAATGATCTGCCTATCTGATTCAGATAAGATTTCAAACAGCGTCTGTGCTTTTGATCTCAAATTAGCTTCAAGATTAACTCAGGCTTGGTTCAGACACGGTAAAAAATCCCTCAACTATATCCAGCACCATAACCATGCTCAAACCCTCTTCCTGATTCCACCAGCTTAATTAAATCTCGTCTCATCCTCAACTCAATACATCTCTATTGCAAAGTGGTGCTAGCAATGGTCTGAACTGTAGGACCGTGCTGGGAAGCTGAGGGGAGCAGCAAACCAGCACGCTCAGTAACTCCTGTGATTGAAAAGTAGAGGTAGGAAGGAGAGAGACCTCTCTGCCTCTTTCTTTTAAATGCTGTGATTTGATGGATATTTTCTTCTCTTGCTGGTATACAAAGAATACCGCCTGTGAGCAATAAGATCAAGAGCCAACATGTCCTTTCAGCACAAGTGACACTAAATTAATTTATACAAGACACCAGTCAAAAAGCATTTCTATGAGGGAAAGCTCAAAGTGAGCCTGAGCCTTTAAGGAGCTTTCCTTCTGCCTTGTGTTCACTTCACAGGGACTGCTTCAGACAGAAAAGCTTCTAACATTTTGAAGGCACACTACACAAGACATACCATTTCTTTTAACATAAAAAGCCTTGTTTTGTTATAAGTATTTGCTTTTAGCAGCTCTGTTCCTTTGTGCATTCCTTTCTCAGGTACAGTATGGGTGCTTCAGGGCAACTCTAAAGACAAATTTCAACAGTGACTTAGTAGCCTAACTACCAGGTATGGTGTGCTTAACACACTGGATTTCTAGACACCGTGCCAGCTAAGCAGACAGATGCTTGTTACGATATTTCAAGTTACTCCTGTATCTAACCTATAGAACAAATTCTCCCATGCAGCTTTGTAACAACCAGAGGTAACAATATACCTTTGAAAATTGTTTTCTAAAGGTATTCTGGCTCACATTTCTCTGTTCACGCTTAGGCTTTGTGGTGTTAATTCCCATTTTTAAAAGTGAGGGAGGTATCTAAGCTCAGGTTTTTAAAAGTACACAGGTGGGAATAGCTGCAGATGTGCACTTGGGTACCTCAGCATACTGAAATCCATACCTATAACTTGCAACTCTCTTTTTATCGTTTACCCTTTGCTACTGATGAAATGAGCAATGCACAAATACTTTTTAAAAGGTGGTCCTAAGTAGCAAAATTACTTCAGAAGCGGAGTTTGAAGTTCTTAATTCCCTTAGAAATGCTCCACTTTTTTTTACCTCAGGTCTACAGAAGTGCTTCTATATCACCTAAAACCACAAAGCCTGATTTTGATTAGGCTGTGGATACCACTGCTCTGTTATTATTCTAAGATAGTATCATGGAAAAACTTCAGTTATAACTTAATTAATTTAAACACTATCATTACTTTTGAATGGAAGCATTTTATCCAAGCAAAGGTTCACCCCTGAATGGCTATATTTGTCTTGTGGAATAACTACGGCTCTAGGGTTCAGCTAAGGTCTGCAGTCAAAGTTATTGTATTAACACTTATGTTATACTGCTGCCTACAGGTCCATATTTAAAATTAGGGTGTTATGCTAACTTATGTTTAAACAAGGCTCCTGTCTCAAAGCTTAGAAAACAACCAAGATAAGAAAGGTATGTGAAAAGATACCCAGAAGAACCCATTTTAACTTTTCACGGTTATGTTTGTGTGTGTAATTGAATGCATTTTTTCCACTGCCCTGAAGCTGCTACAGAGGGGCTGGTTTTAGAGTAGAGCTGCATTTGGGAAAGCAATTTAAAAGGAAGAAATGGATGATGGTGGTGCCTGTGTTAGGGGCGCTGTAGAAGAAAGCACAGCAATACCTTGAATGGCAGCCCTCCACACAGGCAGGTCTCTGTTGATCTTTGCTATGGCGTTTGTCACAAACTGTGATTTCCACTTGTGGACAACTGCAAATTTTCTAATGCAAAAGAAGACATATTTTGAAATTTCAACTTGTTAAGACTGTGCAAAGAATATATGGTCTGTCTTTTCCTAATTTGTAGTTTATGGATCCCTTACAAATAGCCCATTGATCCCAAGGGCTTCTCATGTTGCATCTCACTAGTATACTGGGAAAAAACCAGTAGCACATGGCACACATTTCATCAAAAGAGAAACATCATTCTTGGGGAAGTTAGGGTGGAGAGAGGCAGTTTTCCTCTGCAGTTCATGTACACAGTTCTTCTTTGGGTAAGTGACTCTAATTACTACAAACTTATTCTGGATTTTAATATATTTTCTGACTACAGGAAGAAGATATTTCAACTTAGTGCCTGCAGAGGAGCCAGGCACTTCCTCTCCTCCTTTACAGAACTGATTTATTTTGGCAAACCAGGATGCCACCAATTTCACCTAAAGCGAATTTCACCTAAAACTGAAATGGTTTTCCTCCATGCTCTACAAACCTGACTTGTTCGCAAAAGGAGATTCCTCTATTTGAACTGTTAGCAAACTGCCATCCCCTAAGATCATGTAAATTAATAGGAATGTTAGCATTTAGCACTTAACATCCTCCGCACTCTGGAGGCTGGATAAGGTATTAGTCATCTCTAATTAAAGTTGTCTGATGCTAGGCAGTCCCCAGTGACTGCCACAATACAGTTTCCTATGTAATTGTTGGTCAATTTGTTGCAATACATCATCAGGATTACTGAATTATTAGTCATAATTACAACTGTAGAGTCAATAACAATGTCACAGCAAGGGTAAGTAAACACTACAAAATTATGAGGCATGGGAATACCTTTCTAACAGCTACAGCATATTAGTAGTACAGAGACCACCCACTGTAACAGCTAGGCACAATGATAAATTCCTACTTTGAAAAGGTGGAGTTGGGTATTTTCCTCTTGATGGACTGCAGTCACCTTTGTGACATCCTCTGTAAGCCTCTCTCTGGTTTCTGCCCACCAGCTGTGAAGCATGCGTGTTAGGTGGTTTAACCTAGGTAAAACCCTGCAATCTGCCAGACCCAGTTTTACAGCCACCACTGTCAAACCATTCACACAGACCACCTTCCAAAGGTCTACAAAAGGAACCTCCCAAAGCTTTGCAGCCCATTTTCCTATGGTGCTACTGTCACTTCAAGTCCCATTTTTGGAAGTGGTCTGAGGGACCACAAGTCCACCTCCCACCAATTCATCATTCTCCAAGGGCCACCTCCTCACTGAGTATTTAGACATTGGACTCCTGATATGGTTGAATGGTTATGAGTTCTTGGAGAACTTACTCCATATGCATTTCTAAGAACGGCAACACAAGGTCCTCTGTGGAAGAAGAGTTTGGTAAAAGTGCCTACCACTTTTCATTGCATTTTTCAAATAAGAACATAGTATTTGCTGTTAGTACTTTGACAAACAGGAGAGCCACTTCTCAAAATTATTCACAATTTCAAAGAATGCCTTAATTTGGAAAAAAAAAAAAAAAGTATTTTTTCCCACATCAAGTTGAGGACTCTCAAGGAAACCAAAGAGTAAACATGTCAGATAAGATATTTCAGGTTTTACTCTAAGTTCAAGGTGTGTTGGGAAATGGCCTGAGAGTTCAGTGGGTGGAAACATGACCAGGAAAATTCAGAATATACTACAAGAACCAAAGTCTAATTAGGGGAGTTGGTCAGGCTTGGTTAGGCTATCTACCTAATCTCCAACCACAGCCTCAAAGCTTGAATATGTGACTCCATCTCTTTAAACCAATAAACAGGTCATTAAAATTCAGGCTGTACAACTAACATTACACTCATTTAACAAAACGAGAGTTCAAAACAAAAAAAAAATTTAACTCCACATCAGAGACATTTCTGGAAACCGCAGCTTAACTACCCATCTTCCCTCCATGGGTTTCAAATGAAACAGGCACAGAGGCTTTCTTTGGCACAGCCTAACCCTGTTCAACCGGGCGTGGGTTTCAATTAAGTCACCCTTGTGCAGGAATTTGAAGTCAATCTTTTATAAACTTTTTGGTTGCTTTTTTTTTTTTGTTATTTGTTTGTTTGTTTGTTTTTAAACAACCCAGCCAGAGCCGTCACACTGCTGAAACCAGCCAGGATGGCTGCAACAGCATCCCAGAGCCAACGAGCCGAGTCACAGCTCTGGCTGCACACATGCTTGTGGTCTTCTCCGACAGCTCATAGCTGCCTCAGTGGAAGAGCAAAAGCATGTTGAAGCTCAAGCTACAATGAAAGTGACAGGTAACTTCTGAGGAAAAAAACTAAAGCTTTAGCCCTACAACTTTTTCTGGAAATCTGGCAGAGTCATTCGTGAGAGAGAAGGTCTCGATGAGAGCTGGCTGGGTGACTGGGGAATAAATCCATTCCAAAACTGTGCAGGTTTTCCAATTTTTTCATATGGCCTTGAAATGAAAACAAAAACTTTTCAAATGGAAGGTTGTGGAATTGTGTTGAAACATCTATTTCTGAGATAGAGAGATCAAGTTTTCAATCAGGCTTTCAGATCAGACATAACCAGAGACCTCATCCTGGGATGTAGAAAACTCCCCGTTCATCAACACCAGCCCCTCTGCAAAACTTTTTGGCGTCCAGGAAGCAACATATTTCAGTTAAAATATATTTCATCAAACATGTTCTGACCAATTCCAATCTTGAGATGACATTGTGTCACCAGTTTGTGGAAAGATCAGTATTTAAAAAAACTCATAAAAATAGAGGACTGTAAAAGAAGCTGAGGAACAGCCAGTCACTCAAAAGACATTTGTCAGCAAAATTAAATATAAGTTCAGGCATATTCTGTTTCATCGCATACTGTTCCTTTTAGGGATGAGGTACTTACAGTCATTTCTCTATTTTGGAATGAGACAGCAAGACAAACAGTTTATCTTCAGCTTGGCAAAAGAAAGTTACATTAATGTCCATCAAGATGAAAGCAGCACAAACCAGAAAATTTTACAATTTAAATAGTGACTCTGTTCTTCAGCTATGTGTAAACTATTCTTCTCACAGGATGCAATCAAATATCGATGTCTTGATACAAGAGTTCCCAGTAATCTGGAAAACACAAACCCATGTACTTTATATATATACACATACATACTTACACATATGTATAGTATATAGTACCTATATATATATATACACACGTATGTTTCTGTGGACAAACATACAGAGAGACAAACCACATCTGGAGTTCCAGTAAAATATTTCTCCTGCCTCCTCAATAACCACAGTTACAGTAATCAGTTTCCCTAGAAGGAGCAGAGCAGGGCTAAGGTCAGCAGTCTCTGATCACCCGTGTTTGTAGAAAGTGATTTTATGTTTCATTTGCATGAGGTGAATAGCAAATTAGAACGTCTCCTCATAAGAATTTTTACAGAAGTATAGTGTTTTAAAGGTTGAAAGATTTTTGCAAAAGAATGTTTAGGGAATAAATGGGAGCTTATTTGTATTTTTCAAGATTTTTGGAAGTTCAAAAATAGAAAAAAAAGTATCAAACTCGCTCCACATGCCACTGTTGTAAGGTACACAAGAGCGTCTGTATTGTGTTCTTTCTGCTGAAGCTAAAATAATAATAAAAAAATAATCAGAAAAAGCATAGTGTGTAAAAGCCAATTCCTGTCTCAGTGAAAGCATTACCATGTTTTGTTTTAGGAGTCTTACTCTCTTTTCATCAGGAGGATGAACTGAAACATGATGTACATTTTCCATCAACTTGTAAACAGTATTTTAAAAACATCTTTTTTTTAATGAGATTTCATATTTGCTTTTTTATTTATTTTTCCACAAAAAGGTTTTATTGAAACAAATTTCAGCCTATTCTACTTTGCATTTTGAATTCTCAAATTCAAAACTTCAAAGCAAGCCATCTCCACAAACATTACTTTTGTACCATTTCAATCAAAGCCATGGAAATTCCTGGTTCCACCCTGGCATAATGAACTGGTCCACGTTTCATTTGAAATCCAGCTCTGAGGAGCTGACTTACCTATCTGGTTTGTAAGAATCCCGCTGTCTTCACCTGACCTGAGAGCATCCCCTCACAGCAAAGCTCTCCTCCAACTGGAACGCGTCCACACAACACAGTCCCCATCCCCTCTATGTGGGGGGGCACGAACGTTTCACTGTCAACCTCCAGTTTACCGACCTTTTCCAAGTTCAGAAAGCTCCTTCTTTCTGTGTCTTGAAGATCAAGGTTTTTTTAGCAATTCACTAGCTAGCTGTGTTTGCCTGATGAGACCCTCCCACTGCTCTTTTATCCTCTGAAGGCAGGCCAATTTTCAACTACAGCCTGACGGTTGCCTGGGTTAACCTCTGCCGTGTTTCATGAGGCTTAGAAACCCCAATATGCCTTTCAAATAACGTGTTTGATCACACTCCTCTGGCAGATAAGCAGAAAATTAGAATGAGCTTCTCCAGGTAAGTGCCAGCATGAAGATGCTGTCATCTTCCAGGGGAGAATGCCCCACAGGCAGGCAGGTTAGGAGATCAGTTCCAATGGGGACACAGAAACGGCAGCTCTGCAATTGCACAGGAGCAACACTGTTTTGTAAAACTGCATAAATGCAGTGTTTGCTTCTTCAGGTACTCAAGAGATAAGCATCTTCACAGCAGTTTTTAGCCCTTAAATACTGTATGTAAGACACTTAGATCGTTGTTCAAAATGAAGACCCCCTCACCGTGTTCTACATAGCTTATATTCAAGTTTTCTAGATTTGAATCTTGATGTTTCAGTTCAAGGCCTCCTGTTTTGTTGTCTGTAGGAGCTTTTTCCATCCCACTGGTAGTCTCTTTCTCTTCTCTCATCAACACTGACTACCTGCCTAAACCTTATGTAATAACAGGCAACAAAACATGATTTACTTCAATTTATCTTCTTGTTTTCATCCTTCATGTCTGTCCAGGTCCAAATGCAAACTTCACTGCATGGAAATATTAAGGTCTTGGAGTTGATGCAGACTATAGTCAACAGCTAAATTGTCCTTTGAGTGAGGGGCGGTAATTCAGACGAGCCTGGAAGGATGGACTCTGGGGATCTAATCAGTCCTCCAGACACCTGGCATTCCTGGGGCACAAGTTATCCTTCCTAAATCTGGATGTGTCCAAAACTAGTGGAAATTAAAAAAAAAAAATAAAATAAAAAATCTCTATGTTTTAATTCATTTCTTTTTTTTAATTAGAAACACAGTTCAGAATTTACCACCAAATCCCCACACCTTAGGGCTCCATTTTCTCCTATGCCTTTTACCACTTTCCCCCAAATCCAAAACACCCATTTATCTATCTCCTGCTGAGGTCAATGGGTTTTAGGCAGATTCATGACCCTATAGGAGGCAGAAACCCAGCTCCTCTGCACCAACAGCCCCTCAACTCCTCAGATTTGTTCCACAGTGCAGCCTGCAAAAGAAATTGTTTCAAGGTGTGCAAAGTATTTGCTGCCTGCTGCTGTCGGCAAACTAAAACCACCAAGGAGCTGTTGCCAAGGGAAGAAAAAACTAAAATCCCCCCGGAGGGAAAAGGAACACCCAGGAAGAGAGTGGGAGCAGGGTGGGAGGTGCAGGATCCCCCATCGGATCTGGCCCTCATTCTGAAATAAGCCAAACTCTCCGTAGGTGAGTAGGAAGGTTTGGCCAAGCCTGCTCACCCCTCCATGGCACTGTGCATCCCCCTACATGGAAGGTTTCCATGTGCTGAGGAGTTTCCTTGCTGTTTCGAGCCTTCAGTGTAGGACATGGCGAAGGTCCTTTAAAAGCAGAGGCTCTTGCTCTACTTTCCAGTGACTAGTTGCCTGATGATGTGTCAAGATAGGGCACCCAAAAGCCCTCACCGTTTAGAAACATGGGTGCCTGTACAGCACAGCTCTCCTCCAGACACCCGTGAGGCTGGGGGAAGAGGCGGAGGTGTGCCCCTCAATCCCAACTTGAAATCTACTGAAGTGCTTTCTCACCCACACCGATTTATTAATATCCATTTATGATGCAAGAATTTGAACTACAGACCTTGAGGCAACTATGCTAAAATCCATAACCACCCCCCCCCGCCTCCCTCCAAGGAGACGAATCTACCTGGAGTGCACTGCAACAGATTTGAAAGGGAAGGAAGCCAGGCAGGGGAGACGGGTCATGAGATGGAGAGGAGAGCAGAAGCCACAAGAAAGGCCTGGAGCCTCATAGTCCTCCCCTCAATCCTGAGTCTTAAATTTTCTGTCGTAAATACCATTCCCCCAGAATAGTTTTCTCCAGTTAATGCAGCAGGTATACAAATGTTCTCAAAATGGAGTATCAGGAATCAAATCAGAATCCACATTTAAAAGCTTTAAAAGCTAAAGCAATAAAATGGCTAGATATGCAATCCTATTTTTCTTCATTCATTTTGGGGTCTTATAAGAAACTTCCTGTTCTATAACTTCTTTCACAGTCTCCAACAGAGACCTCCTCCAGAGAACCTCAGTGGTAACAAAATAATGTTGTACTTGCTGAATGACAGCATCAATCTTTGTCACTCCTTTGAGTGGATGCCTACATCGGGCACTTTGCCTCCTAACACATCTTTTTTCCATCACTCTCTGAAAACACATTGCACCTTCCAAAGAATGGGGCTGAGTATCAAAAAGGGATGCCTTAACAGAAGATTTTACAATTCACTTCAGTATACCATGGATAACAAATGATAGTCTGCCTTACACACTTATTTCATAAACTTTTTCAAACTATTTCAATGGAGTTTTTGCCCTAGAACAAGTATTAGATCCAAACCTCAGTTCTATACAAGAAAGCTCGCCAGAAGACAGAAAAAATGACACTAAGGTTACAGCTGGTTTACCCACTAAGCGTATTTTCCAACTAAGCTCTGTTTCATCCAGTAATTCAAGGCTTTTTGTTGCAAAGCATGTTCTATTACTAGTACTCAAAAGGTGTTCCCCGATGTCACAGAAAGAGAACATTTTTCAAATATGAATTCACAGCATTTATTTTAAGGCCATGTTTATAGAGGTTGGAAGGAAGTTCAGATAAAGTTGCTACATTGTGGCAATATATGAAGTGAATTGTTTTAATAGGGAAGAAGTTTAAGATAATCTCTCAGCCCTGTTTCCTTTACTGGTTGAATTCCTTTGGTCACATCTGTGAGAGCAACACTGGCCACTTCTGTTTATTTTTCTTTAATTGAAAAATTTTAACCCTGAAAATGAAGTTGAAAATGAAGAAGCTAGTCCAAGGGGAATCCTGCTACACCAGCATCTGTCCTTTCCCAATTGTAGATGCCACAGTAAGGATGTGAAGTGATGACTTCTGCCTTTCTCTCTGAATTTCTGTCTTGCATTTGTCATAGCCACCATCTGCAAAGAGCAGCTTGGCATTGCCGTGTGCCAAATCCAGATGTGCTAGGGAGCTGCATAAAAAGAGGATCTAACTGGGAAAATTGTAAAGCTGGTGGAAACAGGGCAGGCTCTGACAAGCAGAGGGGAACTCCTCAGAAGCATCTTATTGTCAGGCAGAAAACTAGATGTGAAGACATTATACGGCACAAATACAGTACTGCTTTCTTAAACCATAACGTACACCTTAGGATCTTGCTGCTGAAGTCCAAGTGGAGATTTGCAATCCAGAGACTCCTCTTAACCAACATTTCTGTGGTTCTATAGTTTTACACAGATAAGAGGAGATTTCCCATTCCTGGCTGACTGCCAAAGTTGTCCTTCTCTTCTGGTTTCTATTTTTTTCCAGCAGAGAGGGCTAGACAATTAGTTATGTGGTTATGAATTTTTTCAAATACTTGAATATATGAGGGGGACAAGCCAGACAAAACCAAGTCTCTACTGCTCCGTTATCTAACAGACCAGAAACCAGGGACCTTTTTCAGCAATGTTAGGTATGTTTATCTAGATTTTACCTCTTTCAGATCCAGGACAGGGTCCTGGATCAAAGGTACCTGTGCAAGTGCTCTGAAAAGCAGGGCTAATGAGTCCGAGAGCAAGCCCTGCTAATGCAGACCCACAGCATCTGGGATCTGAGGTACCAGTCAGAAGGCTTGGAGCTCATCCAGGTGCCTCGAGATCAATGTTTGGTGTAGACATGTCACCAACATGCCCTACATCCACCTCTACAGAAAGGCACTGGCAACACGCTCCTCTGTCCTGCAGCTCAGCAGGTACCACAGATCACCCTCCAATTCCTGAGCGATCCCTGCCTAGGCCTAGGCCTTCCACGAGGCACCATGTGAGACCACGTATGGGCCAAAATCTTTCTTCAGAAACTGTTTCTTATCTCAGACATAGCAAAATATGATTAGCTGAGCTGCAGGTAGACAAACCTGACCAGAAGGCTTTCTGCCAGTTTGCCTGTCCCCGGCAGCATCTGCCAGACCTCTCACAGCGACGCACTTGAGCATGACAGAGGCATTACAACACAGATTTAGTTATGTTTGTCTGACACTCAAGGAACCTTTGCAGACTTCAGTAGTCCCTTAAAGATTTACAGTAATATTAAGCAACAAACAGAACAAAAAAAAAGCCCCACAACTCCATTTCCCACTATCAAAGGGAGAACTTGCCAAGAGCACGGGAGCAAGCCAGGCTGGCTGTAAGGAAACAGGCTTGTTTCTGCATTGCCTGTAGATCAGGTGACTTCTGCTGAGGTGCCTGACTTCATTCATGGATTAAAATGTTGGCCAGGAGTTTCTTTTTATACTTTTTTTTTTATACTGGAAATGTCGAATGTTTGAAAATTTGGTGAGCTGGCCTAACACATTTACGAATGCTGACATTTATTTCACAGTTACTGCTGAGATAAAATCAAAGTTGTTTTCCTCAAGACTACAGTCATGTCTAGTTCTGCAATTTAATTTATTTTAACATAAGTCAAAAATATTTCAGTTTTACAATAAGAAAGAGTATTCGATGTACTCCTTTGCCAAACAAAAGCACAGTTGATGTCCCCAAATGCAAGAGTGACTGTTCTGTGAGGCCTGCCCTCAAAATACCTAAGTGGGAAAGAAGACACCTCAACTGTGCCAGCCTGTGCAAAAAGGCAGCTGGCAGGGATGTACAATATCTATGCTGCATTAGTTCATTCCTCAGCACCTTTCTAGTTTGTTTCTAAGAGCACTACAGGAACAAAGTGAGGCAGGCAGACTTTCCAGGCCAGTGGATGCTTTTGCAAAGGTACAACTTCTACAACTTCCTTGTTTGAATTATCTGAGCGGTAGGCGGGTGGAGCACCTTAATAATTTGCTTTTCTCTTTTATTACTGAAATAAAATATCTGAAATATCCGAGGGTATTGGAAGAGAGGTGCTCTTATTGCATTCCTTCGCAGGCGGTGTTGCTTTTGCAGGGACACCTGTCTGCCTGAAACTCTGTAAACGCTTTTTAAGAGGTCCCCAGGTAGCAGAAAGAACACAGCTGCTAAAGAGCGTTAATGGCAGGACAGCTGCTTGGCTGACAGAATTGGAACCAGCATGGTGCATGTGCTGGGACCGTAAACAGGAATGAATTTTCCTAAAAGCTTTATAAGTAAAAATGTTTATTTTTGGAATATTAGCAAAATAAAAGGAGTTACAATGTTCCTTTAATTTTCTGTCAAAATATAATGACATGCAGCTTTTAAGAAGGTTTATTTTATAGCAAAATCTCAAATTGAAACAAGGTGGCCTAGAAACAACTTCAGAAATAACAGGGATTTCTTCTAGATGCATACATAAAACACATTTGGGCATTTTTTTGCCCTTAATGTGTAGTAAAATTGGTCATGAAATCCTTCTTTCCATAAACCACACATCAGGTATTGGGGAACACCTTTCTGGCTTCCAAGATTGCCATTGATGGCAAATGCTTGGTGTGTGGTGTATGAAGGTATTACAAGGTATGTGGAACAGGTTATTTGCATGCTAAAAAGATGAAATAGAGATCTCATGTTTCAAGGACAGGCACTGAAATGAAGACACCCAATTCCTAGCCTTTGCTTAGCCACAGCCTTCCCCTCTGAGCCAGAGCGAGTCATTCAGTGCCAAGAAAGTGTCCTCTTTTGGTGGACACAACCCTGGCACAGGGTCAGAACTGGAATTTTGAACCCAGCTGAACAGTAGCACCAGACTGGGTGCAAACAACCAGCATCCTTGTGGGACAGTTGCTAAAGAACCGTATTCTCTTTGGAAAGTTCAGCTCAGGATAGCAGAACACAAAACCCCTCGCTACTGCCCTCCCAGCACTTACAGCTCTCCAGCCTGTGGGATGTGAGTGAAACTTGCCTTTTCCTCTTGAAAGGCCATCGCTACCTTTTTAGGATCAACAGAGACCTTTTAAAATCTATCCAGCCTTCATCATGCTTCTCAAAGTCTCTCAAAGACATTTTCCACCATCCTTAGTACACCACCACGAACAGCCAGCGTGCCGCATCAAGGGATGAAAACAGCGGTCCCAGTACCTGTACACACTTCTTCACAGCTTCTCATCCTGAGCCTGAAGCTGGGATCAGTTTAAAGTTATTAATTGCCTTTTTCACAGCTGGCACCAGCAGCCTCACATGTTGACTCAAAGTGTGATGTGATAATTAGGCAGGGTGAGGAATCTTTGTTAAGTTTTGTTCTTTGGCAGTATTTTGCCTTTGATCTCCTCCGCTCTCTTTAACAGGAGAGTTGCAGTGTTCCAGCTGGAGCTGAGGGTGGGCCTTTCATCAACCTGGGGGGAAAACCTTGTCCTGTGCCCCACGGCACTCCGTTCTCAATCTCAAACTTTGCATTCGGGTGACTGCTATGTGTTAGCTGGAGCGCCTCTGAGGTGCCTATAGTCAGAAAAGCACGTACAGTGCATCCTCCACCAAAACACAGATCACATTAAAAGAAAACACATTAAAAGAAAAGCAGGAACAAAGTTCAGAAGCAAAATAAATAAATAAGCAGGCTTTTAATAATGCCTTTTCTACATTAACTTGATCGAAACCTTGCATTTTGCTCTGCAGGTTAGGAAGGCTGGTGGCACAATAAATGTAACATCCTTCAGAAACCTATGGTTGTTTCTCATTTGGGCTCCAAAGCTGCCCATATTCCAGTCTCATGCAGGCAGTTAACTTACTCATTCTGCTGATTTTTATTGGCAAATTACAAACCACTTAACAGATGGTGTAAAAATAATTACATAAACTTAGGAATAAGTCCTAGAGCATTTATACTTCTGTGAGTGAATCATTTTTCCCAAAAGGCTTGTTCTTGAGCTTTTGTAACTTATCACTACTTCCAGATCTGGCCTTTCTGTGTGTCACACCCTACCCCTCTCCAGACCTGGGCTGGCTTGAAAAGCAGAGACAGTGGCAGGTATGAATGTCAGGAACTGTGTCCCTGCCATGTTGTTCACTAGACGGGGCTTTTAGCATCACAGCAACACAAGCTGAAGAACAGTATCTGCCCCAGAAGGCCTAATTGGTGGGAATTTTGCAATATCGGCAAATGAATGAGAGAAGACTTTGTGTAGCAACTCGCATTTTCCACCCCATGAGGGAAACAGAGCTTTAAGTTGCTTAGGAAATAAAATATAAATATATGATTGTCTGTTACATTGGGATGTGTGTTGAACTAAGTCCCAGAGCTGTTTTGGTACCAGCAACTAGGCGTGGATAAGATGCCTACAAGACAGGTATGTAACTATGCACATGACAATGAAATTCATGTCCAAGAGTATGTAGGGGAAGAAATGAACAACTGTATGATTATGTCATGAATAAAGAGTAACTCTTTAAAGCTGCTTTCCCAAGACATTATCCACAGAATCTCTTGTCTTTTCAAACTGGGGAGACTATGAGTATGACAGCCTGTCAGCAGGTTTTGCTTGCTGCCATGGCTGTTTTAATTGTGGAAATCAATGGAGCTTGTGACCATCTTCAATTTCTTCTGGGCAAATGTGCAAAAATTCCAGTAGCAGATTCACGTGACTGCTCGGAGGCTGATGCTGGTACAGGAGCAGATATCTGGCTGCTCCATCTCTTATCTGATGGCTGGCATGTTTCTGCTCTTACCCCAGAGGTAGTTCAAAAGAGTAATCCCCTTTAGGAGTATTAGACTTCCCTTTCACACACAACAGGTTGAGCCGTGGCACTTTTTGCCTTCTTATACCAATCTGCCTTCCCCTGCTCCCCACTTGCATGTTGCATTCCAGGCTGCAGCCAGGCAAGGCTGAAATTCAGGAGCGGAGAGGAAAAGCACTGACAGATTGTTGTTAAACAGCCACAGCAACAGAAGTACACAGGTGGGAAAGACGCAAAGAAAATCCCTTTCTTCTCCTCACTGCCTAAGGATTATGCACAATTTACAGGGTGAGTTTTCCGTGGATTGGATCAAAGAGGTAGCCCAGTCCCAAGACGCAAAGGCGCCAACACAGTGCTGTGTCACATAAACACTGGACTCTCCATGGACTGTAATAAATCAGTCTTTCCTCTTCTTTCATACGTTAAGCTTCTGCAGGATTTTTTAAAATTGACATGCACTCCTAAGGATGCTTTTTACTGAGTGTCCCCCACACAGGCAGGAAGCAGTCACGGGAGTGAGACAGGCAATAAATTGGGCTAGGTAAGACACACCTCCACTCTAGAATGATCACATATATAGTTTCTCAACGAAGTTAAATACATTATCCTAAAGGGTGCTCCAGTTGTAACTGAAATACCATGTATCCTTGCTAACTCACAGCTGCCGGGCTCACAACTGAGAGCTTTTTTTATGACATCTCCCAATCACTTCCACTCAACAGCTACCATCAATTGTTGGACTGATCTCCATGCCTTCAATAAGTGATGCTTAAATAATTCCTTTTGCTACTGGGACTTTAGTCTTTATGCTTTGAGTTTTCCAGGAGGGTCTGTTTAGGCTTCTGTCAAACTCCTGTTATGGGGAGCCAGATGGAACCAGACACCAAATAAAGGGCTCATCCTTTCCATGTCCTAATTTAAGTACCTAACGTTCACTGGACTTTTGAGTGCTACATGTACAAAAGAAATAACACAATTTACTGATGGGAAAATGGCACACCCAGAAGCTCCAGTGGAGCTAAAACTCCCTGCAATTATGCTAAACTGGAAAAGGTATAAAAACTTGATTGAGTCTGGTAACCCAGATACAAGGGGGAAAAAAGCAACCAGAATATCTTCTTGTTTCTGACAACAGTGCAAGTTTCTGACTACCAAGCAGTTGGTAGATTTTTATAGTCTTAATCCAGACAGAAACAAGAAAAAGTGAAATTACATTGCAAAAATTTGAAGCCAGCTATGCTCCAGGGGAAAAATGAGATATGACAGATGACAGTTCTTGAACAGAGAATACAAATAGAAGGGGGAAAAAATGCCTGCCTGCAACTGAACCCAGGCTACAGAGCCTTTCAGTGTTTGGGAAGTGAAAAACTGGATGCTGCTTGAGAGACTTATTCATGCCTGGAGCAAAGAACTCCAGAACACTGGAGGACACACAAACAGACCTTGACAATGTACGCAGACAGACTAAGCAGGCATAAAAATACTACACAGAATGACAAAATACATGTGGCTCATTGATCTAATGGAGCAGGGAGAGTGTAAAAAGTTGTCATACTCAGAAGTTAAGATGCCCCCAAACTGCTTATATATTAGAAAACATAATCATTCCTTGGATTATTTAAATGTTATTAGTTCAGGTTCTGACAGCAAAATACAACTGACAACTGATGACTTGAGACATCAGAAGCTCTAGCAGTGAAAGAGGACAGCTGTAATTTTAAGCCATGGATTGAAAAAGTTTGATATATTTATTGACAGGAGTCCGTATTAATTTCTAATTGATTGTAAACTCTTTACTGTCTTCACCAGAAAGGGCCTGGCAAACATTTTGAAAAAAAGTGCAATTGCATTTCTTTTTTCCCAGCCACCAAATATATGATCTGCAAGACAAATTTAAGTGAGGCTGATGGTGCAGGCATAGGCATTTCGGCTTTGAAGGAAAGTCTAGGATAACAGACTAAATTTGGTGGGAGCCAATCTAATTTTAAAAGCCTTGTCTACCTGAAATACAGACCATGAAATATGTTCTTGCTGGAACAACTGCTCAGGATGTGACCCCATGGAGAGAGTGTAACAGTCTGTAGTTTGTGTTACAGCTATTGTGTTGCTGGGGTTTTAAGTGCTATTTCTCCATTGAAAAGAAATTGTAGTACTGAGACCTGTGCCTTAGAGGCTTAAACTACTCGGAGACTCGGAGGCTGGGTTAAGACCCTGAAGCTGTTGTCAGTGTTAGGCACAGACAGTATGAACAGCACATGGGAAAAGCAGTTCTTTTACAAATGCCTTAAAAGCAGCAGGTGATTCCTAAGGCCGTGCTGCTCCCTCAGAAGCTGTGCTTTATTATCCTATATGTGTGCATGAATAGTAAGCACTGCACTTTGTTAATAAACTTGTGCATCCACTTGCACTTAATGTGTTCTAAACTTCTACTCACCACTGAAATCACAAATGAACAAAAACTTTGAATGTTAAGATTATTACCACCGTCCTGGACTGTATTTTCTGTCCTACACTGTGCAGGCCAAAGTCTAGTGATGATGCTGCTGTTCAAGATCTCACTACCGACATATGAGCAAGCCCCTTCACCTTCAATATGCTTCAGGTTCAACATCTGGAAAAGTGAGAAAATTTACTGAGCTCCAGGGATATGTCATGTGAAGCTACTAATATATGTCAATTGCTTTGATTTTTCCAGGTGTGAAGTCCATTAAATGCAAAGAGTGGCTGAGAGCAACAAGTTTTGGATCAGGCTTTAGAAAAAAAAACCTGTATTACTACTGACTGGGTATTGAAATTAAAGGTTTTTACAGCAGTTCTCTAATGTGTCACTGTTCTAAATTGGTAAGCCTGTAGAGGAGCCACATGGGAATTTCTTGATACAGCTTTTCCATTCAGAAAACACCATTTGTAAAAAATAATTACGTTTTTCTTTTTGCAGGAAACTATCACTTTAGATAAATTTCACAATTCATAAAATATTAATAAAAAAGTCTCCAGAGCAGCAAAATATTTTCTTTGTATTTAAAAAAAAGTTTCGGTTCAAAAGGACTTTTGTTTGAAAAACCTTCTGAGATACCCAGTACTTACAGTGCAAGAGTAAGTCCACAGTTCAAAGGAAAAATTTCCAACTGACTGCAATTGGGATGAAAGCCACAATTTCATAAATCAAACTGTGGGAGGGGAAAGTTGTTTCTTGCCAGGTTCTACTCATGGTAATATCAGGGATATCAGGGACCCTGATGCACAAGCACAGAAGCACCACTTTGGACTCGTAACCTGCTGTGGCCAGAAACGACAGGAGTATTCATGTTGGGAAGCTGGCGATGTGTAATTGGGCACCTCTGGCACAGCACAGATAAGCCGGGGTAAGCAGTTATTCTCACAAAGTTCAAGAATTTACTTGTGAGGTAAGGAAAAAGAAGGAAAACGGAAGATTTAGAAATCGTGAGCCCATAAGCGCTTTCTGAATTGATTCCTTTTTTGAGAGTTTGAATGGGACAAAGGAAGGAAAGTTACATACTGCTGTGGGTAACAAAGCCAGCAGGAAACATGGCTTAGCAGTCAAGAACATGCACGATAAAGCTTACCCAAGCTCACACACAAGAACAATATTTATCTCCTCTTCCCACCACTATCGGAAAAATACCGGGTCCAATAAAGAGCGTCTAGTTGACCAAAGTGCTCAGATGAGATAGTATTCGAAAAATTAAGGCAGGAAATAAAAATCCAAAATACCAAAGGCAAAGGAATGTAGCACCATGATTCAAGAATCACAGAATCATCATGGTTGGAAAGGACCTCCGAGATCATCAAGTCGAACCACACAT